>NW_024609579.1:192500-200000 GCF_018296145.1 Oncorhynchus tshawytscha
CTACTTTCATATAAAAGTGAAGTGAGATGTGTGTGTGTGTGTGTGTGTGTGTGTGTGTGTGTGTGTGTGTGTGTGTGTGTGTGGGCGTTCGAGCCGGGCATGTGTTTTCATATGTGCATGTGTGTCTGTATCTGCGTGTCTGTATCTGTGTGTCTGTATCTGTGTGTCTGTATCTGTGTGTCTGTATCTGTGTGTCTGTATCTGTGTGTCTGTATATGTGTGTCTGTATCTGTGTGTCTGTGTCTGTGTGTCTGTATCTGTGTGTCTGTACCTGTGTGTCTGTATCTGTGTGTCTGTATCTGTGTGTCTGTGTCTGTGTGTCTGTATCTGTGTGTCTGTATCTGTGTGTCTGTGTCTGTGTGTCTGTACCTGTGTGTCTGTATCTGTGTGTCTGTATCCTGTGTGTCTGTATCTGTGTGTCTGTATCTGTGTGTCTGTATCTGTGTGTCTGTAACCTGTGTGTCTGTACCCATGTGTCTGTATCTGTGTCTGTACCCTGTGTCTGTACCTGTGTCTGTATCTGTGTGTCTGTATCTGTGTGTCTGTATCTGTGTGTCTGTAACTCTGTGTCTGTATCTGTGTCTGTATCTGTGTGTCTGTATCTGTGTGTCTGTGTATGTGTGTCTGTATCTGTGTGTCTGTATCTGTGTGTCTGTATCTGTGTGTATGTGTCTGTGTCTCTATCTGTGTGTCTGTATCTGTGTGTCTGTATCTGTGTGTCTGTATCTGTGTGTCTGTGTCTGTGTGTCTGTAACTGTGTGTCTGTATCTGTGTGTCTGTATCTGTGTGTCTGTATCTGTGTGCCTGTATCTGTGTGTCTGTACCTGTGTGTCTGTACCTGTGTGTCTGTATGTGTGTGCTTCTACACCTGCATTGCTTGCTGTTTGGGGTTTTAGGCCGGGTTTCTGTACAGCACTTTGAGATATCAGCTGATGTACGAAGGGCTATATAAATACATTTGATTTGATTTGATTTGATTTGTGTACCTGTGTGTCTGTATGATTGTGTCTGTATGTGTGTGTCTGTATCTGTGTGTGTGTACCTGTGTGTCTGTGTGTGTGTACCTGTGTGTCTGTGTGTCTGTATGAGTGTGTCTGATTGTGTCTGTATGTACCTGTGTGTCTGTATCTGTGTGTGTCTGTATCTGTGTGTGTGTACCTGTGTGTCTGTATGATTGTGTCACACAGTGTGTCTGTATCTGTGTGTGTGTGTACCTTTGTGAACAAGAAAAAGACCACACAACCATTAAGTGTGTGTGTGTGTGTGTGTGTGTGTGTGTGTGTGTGTGTGTGTGTGTGTGTGTGTGTGTGTGTGTGTGTGTGTGTGTGTGTGTGTGTGTGTGTGTGTGTGTGTGTGTGTGTGTGTGTGTGTGTGTGTGTTCTTGCATACATACATGTCTTTACTCAAGTATATCAGTGTGGTGGCCTCACATGAAACGAAACTCTATCTTCACTCTGAATGGAACCCCTGTTCTCTCTCTGTCTCCTTTTCTTCCCTCCCTCCCTCTTTCTCTCCTTTCCTCCCTCTATCCCTTTTCTCTCCTTTCTTCCCTCCCTCCCTCTTTCTCTCCTTTCCTCCCTCCCTCCCTCCCCCTCTCTCTCCTTTCCTCCCTCCCTCCTTCTCTCTCTCCTTTCCTCCCTCTATCCCTTTTCTCTCCTTTCCTCCCTCCCTCCCCTCTCTCTCCTCCCTCCCTCCCTCCCTCTCTCTCTCCTTTCCTCCTCCCTCCCTCCCCCCCTCTCTCTCTCTTTTCCTCCCTCCCTCCCTCTCTCTCTCCTTTCCTCCCTCTTTCCCTCTTTCCCTCTTTCTCCCTCCCTCCCTCCCTCCCTCCCTCCCTGTCTCTCTCCCTCCCTGTCTCCCTCCCTGTCTCCCTCCCTGTCTCCCTCCCTCCCTGTCTCCCTCCCTGTCTCCCTGTCTCTCTGTCTCCCTCCCTCCCTGTCTCCCTCCCTGTCTCCCTGTCTCCCTCCCTGTCTCCCTCCCTCCCTGTCTCCCTCCCTGTCTCCTGTCTCCCTGTCTCCCTGTCTCCCTCTCTCTACCTCACTCTTTCCTTTCCTCCCTCCCTCCTGCCCTCCCTCTTCTCTCTCTCCCTCTCTCCTTTCCTCACGCTATCCCTCCCTCTTCTCTTCCTTTAGGTAAACTATAGCATTATGACCATGCATTTGATCTCTTCTCGTCCGACATGCTATATGTGAAAGGATACACACACTCTCTCTCTCTCTCTCTCTCTCTCTCTCTCTCTTCTCTCTCTCTCTCTCTCTCTCTCTCTCTCTCTCTCTCTCTCTCTCTCTCTCTCTCTCTCTCTCTCTCTCTCTATATATATATATATATATATATATATATATATATATATAGATGGGTCTGGTCTAACTCTCTATATAGGTGGCTCTGGTCTAGTCTAATTCTCTATGTAGATGGGTCTGGTCTAACTCTCTGTATAGATGGCTCTGGTCTGGCTCTGGTCTGGTCTAACTCTCTCTCTATATATATATAGATGGCTCTGGTCTGGCTCTGGTCTGTCTAACTCTCTCTCTCTATATATATATAGATGGCTCTGGTCTGGCTCTGGTCTGGTCTAACTCTCTCTCTCTCTCTATATATATAGATGGCTCTGGTCTGGCTCTGGTCTGGTCTAACTCTCTCTCTCTATATATATATAGATGGCTCTGGTCTGGTCTAACTCTCTCTCTCTATATATATATAGATGGCTCTGGTCTGGCTCTGGTCTGGTCTAACTCTCTCTCTCTATATATATATAGATGGCTCTGGTCTGGCTCTGGTCTGGTCTAACTCTCTCTCTATATATATATATAGAGAGAGAGAGACAGAGAGACAGAGAGATAAGTAGAGGCAATGAGAGAAACAGAGAGGATGGTTGAGAAAAGGACAAATAAATAGGGAAAGAGAGCGATGGTAAACCACCTAAGATTGCTTCTGGCCTTGCCTCCTGAAGGCCAATCATTCTTCTAACTGGCTATTTGTATACAAACTGTTATGTGGAGGATAGAGAGTTTGAATGAAAACCAAATATTAAGTGGATGAATTTTGAGTTGATACAAACTGACAGTCGTGTAAGAAAGAGAAAAAGATGAGAGAGACAATGAGAAAGAGAGAATGAAAGAGAAAGGGAGAGAGAGAGAGAGACAATGAGAAAGAGAGAATGAAAGAGAAAGGGAGAGAGAGAGACAATGAGAAAGAGAGAATGAAAGAGAAAGAGAGAGAGAGAGAGAGAATGAAAGAGAGAATGAAAGAGAAAGGGAGAGAGAGAGAGAGACAATGAGAAAGAGAGAATGAAAGAGAAAGGGAGAGAGAGAGAGAGACAATGAGAAAGAGAGAATGAAAGAGAGAGGAGAGAGAATGAAAGAGAGAGGAGAGAGAGAGAGAGAGATGTAGATTCAGTGGCTATGTATCAATAGTCGTTCCTTCCTTCCAAAATCTACACTTGTTCATTTCCCTTCACTAAGGTGACTGATATCAAAAACCATTATGTTGAAAACTCCTAATATTCCAATAGCCCACAAATCAATAATTTTAGATTTGTGCAAAGTGAACGAGTGTGTACTTTAGGAGATAGGAAACCATTTGAGTGTGTACTTTAGGAGATAGGAAACCATTTGAGTGTGTACTTCAGGAGATAAGAAACCATTTGTTCAACATATTTGATACCATTCTGTAGATTCCGCCCCACCCATTACCACACGCCCATCCCCCCCAATTAAGATCCCACCAACCTTCTGTGATTTAGATTGGTTTCCCTTTTTGCTCTATCCTAAACCATTATCTACGATTATCAATAATCAATGAGTATCAATGATTATCAATAGAAGTGATATGTTGTTGTCTGGCTAGAGCAGGGAGGGACAGAGAGAGATTATTATTTGATAGATGTCTGAAGTTGCATTCGGTTTGATTGAATGAACGGCGAGGTGTGGTTTTGAAGCAATGAGTGACGTATATAAAGAGCAGCAACAGTGTTCCCCAACCCACAACCCAACCCTTCCCCGTTTTTCAGCTGCTAGTTTCCGTTCATTTGAACGTTCCAGAACGCAGCCTGAGTGTTCTGTCTTGGAGCGTTCCAAGGTCAAGAACAAACCAATCAGGTGTCTGATTGCATTAGATATGCAAAGAGCCTCAGCTGCAGCTAATCTCCTGGCACCTGTAGCTACTCAGGGGTGCGTTCAGTTAGCTTGAACATTTGCTACGTTGAGTAACGGTTTGTACTGAACGGCACGTTTTACCTAAACGTTCTTGTATGTTCTCGGGACAGACGTTTGCTCCGTTCAGTGGGTGTGGCTTGAAGCAATGAGTGACGTATTGAAAGGGCCATGCTGACAGCGTTCCCCAACCCAGCGTTCCCCAACCCAGCGTTCCCAAACCTACAATCCAATCCCCAATTGCCTCCCGAGTGGCTCAGCGGTCTAAGGCACTCCATCTCAGTGCTACAGGTGTCACTACAGACCCGGGTTCGATCCCATCCCATATCACAACCAGCCGTGATCAGGAGTCTCATAGGGGGGAAGGTTTGGCCCAGCATCGTCCGGGTTAGGGGAGGGTTTGGCCCAGCATCGTCCGGGTTAGGGGAGGGTTCGGCCCAGCAACGTCCGGGTTAGGGGAGGGTTTGGCCCAGCATCGTCCGGGTTAGGGGAGGGTTTGACCCAGCATCGTCCGGGTAAGGGGAGGGTTTGGCCAAAGCATCATCCGGATTAGGGGAGGGTTTGACCAAGCTTCGTCCGGGTTAGGGGTGGGTTTGGCCGGTGTAGGCCGTCATTGTAAATAAGAATATGTTCTTAACTGACTTGCCTAGTTAAATAAAGGTTAAATAAATAAAATCCCTTCCCGTTTTTCCCGACCTGAACGCAACCCAAGTAGCCTCGGAGAAGAGATGATGCTTTTCACGATGATGTAGTGCTCCTTGAGGACTTTCAGTGTGTCTTCATGAGGATTTATCAGGCACTGCATCATTTTACATCTCAACCTCTGAACCACCTTCAAAACACCGAAGCACCTGTGGCAGCACCTTGAAGTGCCCACTGGAGTAACACATATGATGCTCCTCCTTGAGGTCCTGGAATGTACTACTACAAACTAATTGTCACTCTACTACCCATCTACTGTCACCCTACTACCCATCTACTGTCACCCTACTACCCATCTACTGTCACCCTACTACCCATCTACTGTCACCCTACTACCCATCTACTGTCACCCTACTACCCATCTACTGTCACCTACTACCCATCTACTGTCACCCTACTACCCATCTACTGTCACCCTACTACCCAATAACCTACTACCTGTCACCCTACTACCCAACTGTACTGTACTACTACCCATCTAATCTAACTGTCACCTACTACCCAACTGTCACCGTCTACTACCCATCTACTGTCACCCTACTACCCATCTACTGTCACCCTACTACCCATCTACTGTCACCCTACTACCCATCTACTGTCACCCATCTACTGTACTACCCATCTACTGTCACCCTACTACCCATCTACTGTCACCCTACTACCCATCTACTGTCACCCTACTACCCATCTACTGTCACCCTACTACCCATCTACTGTCACCCTACTACCCATCTACTGTCACCCTACTACCCATCTACTCACCCTACTACCCATCTACTGTCCTACCTATCTACCCATCTACTGTCATCCCTACTACCCATCTACTGTCACCCTACTACCCATCTACTGTCACCCTCTACCCATCTACTGTCACCCTACTACCCATCTACTGTCACCCTACTACCCATCTACTGTCACCCTACTACCCATCTACTGTCACCCTACTACCCATCTACTGTCACCCTACTACCCATCTACTGTCACCCTACTACACTCTAACTGTCACCCTACTACCAATCAACTACACTAACAACAATATACTGTCACCCTACTGTGGTGTTAACGTCTATACTTTTGAATAAATAGAATACAAAATATTGTCAATTGAAAACAGAATTATTCTGAACACGCTGCCAAGTACCCACTTCGGCAGATAAGTTACTATCTATAAACTAGCTTGCTGGGAAGGACTCATCAGGACGACTGACAGAATTGAATGAACCCAATCCATTCGTCTCCACTCGACTTTAGCTGTGCGACATTCATCATTCATTTGAGCAGCAGGCGTGTGTCCGTGTAGCCGCCCCTCTCAAAATGGCTGTGGACATGGAGTCAGTAAAATTGTCTTTGTGTTTTTTTGTTTTTTTTGCATGCATGTACTTCTACCTATGTGTGTGTTTGAATAGTAGGCCTGGCTTTAGGAGATTGTCCCTGCTCTGCTCTGCTGGGCCCAGTCTGACAGACAGGCTTTATGTAAATAGGCCTTTTTATATGACGATATGAATGGAAATTCATGGCTTGCTGTTTGGAGGATTTGAAGGCAGGGCATCCCCAAGGGTGGCTAGTTGTGTGCATGACATCAACGATGTGACTCGTATCCCAGTTTCTGAAATCCTTGTTACCAACCATGTTGATTCCTCTGTTCCACTCCTCCTATCTCCTCCTCTATTCATATCTCCTCCTCTCCTCCTATCTCCTCCTCTATTCATATCTCCTCCTCTATTCATATCTCCTCCTCTATTCATATCTCCTCCTCTATTCATATCTCCTCCTCTCCTCCTATCTCCTCCTCTATTCATATCTCCTCCTCTCCTCCTTTCTCCTCCTCTATTCATATCTCCTCCTCTCCTCCGTTCTCCTCCTCTCCTATCTCTATCTCTCCTCCTCTCTTTCTCCTCCTCTCCTCCCTCTCTCCCCCTCCCTCCTACCCCCCTCTCCTCCTCCTCTCTTCCTCTTCCTCTCCTCCCTCCTCTCCCCTCTCTCCCCTCCCCTCTCCTCCCTCCCTCTCCCCCTCCCTCTCCTCCTCTCCCCTCCCCTCCTCCTCCTCCTCCTCCTCCCCTCCCTCTCCTCCTCCCCTCCCCTCCCCCTCCTCTTCCCCTCCCCCCCTCCTCCTCCCCCTCCCTCCCCCTCTTCCCCTCCTCCCTCCCCCTCCTCCTCCTCCTCCCTCAACCCCTACCCCCTCCCCTCCTCCTCCTCTCTTCCTTTCCTCTCCTCCTCCCTTCTCCTCTCTCTCCTCTCCTCTCCTCCTCTTCCCCTCCTCCTCCTCCTCTCCCCTCCCCCTCCTCCCCCCTCTCCTCCTCTCCCCTCCCTTTCCTCCTCCTCTCTCCTCCCTCCTCCCCCTCCTCCCTCCTCCCCTCCTCCCTCTCCCCTCCTCCTCCTCCTCCCCTCCCTCCTCCTCCTCCTCCCCTCCTCCTCCTCCTCCCCCTCCTCCCTCCTCCCCTCCTCCTCCTCCTCCTCCTCCTCCCTCCCCTCCTCCTCCTCTTTCCTCCTCCCCCTCCTCCCCCTCCTCCTCCCCTCCTCCTCCCTCCTCCCTCCTCCTCCTCCTCCTCCTCCTCCTCCCCTCCTCCCCTCCCTCCTCCTCCTCCTCCTATCCTCCTCCTCCCCTCCTCCCCCTCCTCCTCCTCCCCTCCTCCTCCTCCTCCTCCTCCTC
>NW_024609579.1:205000-215000 GCF_018296145.1 Oncorhynchus tshawytscha
ACTGGTTCAGCTAGGATTACTGCGCTGTGATATGCTCACATGTCTACCTGTGTTCACGTTGTGTTAGGAAGTCTGTAGCCGTGTCGCTCTGGCTACTGTGTGTAAACGTTGCTTCCTGGGATTCAGATCTGTGAATGTTTGTTTTATCATGGCTGTTATTAACATATACTGTCATAAGGACATATCTAATAGTGTTTTATCATGGCTGTTATTAACATATACTGTCATAAGGACATATCTAATAGTGTTTTATCATGGCTGTTATTAACATATACTGTCATAAGGACATATCTAACAGTGTGATATTAACATCTACTGTCAGAAGGACATATCTAATAGTGTTTTATCATGGCTACTGTCATAAGGACATATCTAATAGTGTTTTATCATGGCTGTTATTAACATATACTGTCATAAGGACATATCTAATAGTGTTTTATCATGGCTGTTATTAACATATACTGTCATAAGGACATATCTAATAGTGTTTTATCATGGCTGTTATTAACATATACTGTCATAAGGACATATCTAATAGTGTTTTATCATGGCTGTTATTAACATATACTGTCATAAGGACATATCTAACAGTGTGATATTAACATATCATGGACATATCTGTTATTAACATATACTGTCATAAGGACATATCTAATAGTGTGATATTAACATCTACTGTCATAAGGACATATCTAATAGTGTTTTATCATGGCTGATATTAACATCTACTGTCATAAGGACATATCTAACAGTGTGATATTAACATCTACTGTCATAAGGACATATCTAACAGTGTGTTATTAACATCTACTGTCATAAGGACATATCTAATAGTGTTTTATCATGGCTGTTATTAACATCTACTGTCATAAGGACATATCTAATAGTGTTTTATCATGGCTGATATTAACATATACTGTCATAAGGACATATCTAATAGTGTGATATTAACATCTACTGTCATAAGGACATATCTAATAGTGTTTTATCATGGCTGTTATTAACATATACTGTCATAAGGACATATCTAATAGTGTTTTATCATGGCTGTTATTAACATCTACTGTCATAAGGACATATCTAATAGTGTTTTATCATGGCTGTTATTAACATATACTGTCTTAAGGACATATCTAACAGTGTGATATTAACATATACTGTCATAAGGACATATCTAATAGTGTGATATTAACATATACTGTCATAAGGACATATCTAATAGTGTGATATTAACATATACTGTCATAAGGACATATCTAATAGTGTGATATTAACATCTACTGTCATAAGGACATATCTAACAGTGTGATATTAACATCTACTGTCATAAGGACATATCTAATAGTGTTTTATCATGGCTGTTATTAACATCTACTGTCATAAGGACATATCTAATAGTGTTTTATCATGGCTGTTATTAACATATACTGTCATAAGGACATATCTAATAGTGTTTTATCATGGCTGATATTAACATCTACTGTCATAAGGACATATCTAACAGTGTGATATTAACATCTACTGTCATAAGGACATATCTAACAGTGTGATATTAACATCTACTGTCATAAGGACATATCTAACAGTGTGATATTAACATCTACTGTCATATGGACATATCTAATAGTGTTTATTAACATATACTGTCATAAGGACATATCTAATAGTGTGATATTAACATCTACTGTCATAAGGACATATCTAATAGTGTGATATTAACATCTACTGTCATAAGGACATATCTAACAGTGTGATATTAACATCTACTGTCATAAGGACATATCTAATAGTGTTTTATCATGGCTGTTATTAACATATACTGTCATAAGGACATATCTAATAGTGTTTTATCATGGCTGTTATTAACATATACTGTCATAAGGACATATCTAACAGTGTGATATTAACATATACTGTCATAAGGACATATCTAATAGTGTGATATTAACATCTACTGTCATAAGGACATATCTAACAGTGTGTTATTAACATCTACTGTCATAAGGACATATCTAATAGTGTTTTATCATGGCTGTTATTAACATATACTGTCATAAGGACATATCTAATAGTGTTTTATCATGGCTGTTATTAACATCTACTGTCATAAGGACATATCTAATAGTGTTTTATCATAAGGACATATCTAACAGTGTGATATTAACATCTACTGTCATAAGGACATATCTAATAGTGTTTTACTGATATTAACATATACTGTCATAAGGACATATCTAACAGTGTGATATTAACATCTACTGTCATAAGGACATATCTAATAGTGTTTTATCATGGCTGTTATTAACATCTACTGTCATAAGGACATATCTAATAGTGTTTTATCATGGCTGTTATTAACATATACTGTCATAAGGACATATCTAATAGTGTTTTATCATGGCTGTTATTAACATCTACTGTCATAAGGACATATCTAATAGTGTTTTATCATGGCTGATATTAACATATACTGTCATAAGGACATATCTAACAGTGTGATATTAACATCTACTGTCATAAGGACATATCTAATAGTCATGGCTGATATTTTATCATAAGGACATATCTAATAGTTATTAACATATACTGTCATAAGGACATATCTAACAGTGTGATATTAACATCTACTGTCATAAGGACATATCTAATAGTGTTTTATCATGGCTGTTATTAACATATACTGTCATAAGGACATATCTAACAGTGTGATATTAACATCTACTGTCATAAGGACATATCTAATAGTGTGATATTAACATCTACTGTCATAAGGACATATCTAATAGTGTTTTATCATGGCTGTTATTAACATCTACTGTCATAAGGACATATCTAATAGTGTGATATTAACATATACTGTCATAAGGACATATCTAACAGTGTGATATTAACATCTACTGTCATAAGGACATATCTAATAGTGTTTTATCATGGCTGATATTAACATCTACTGTCATAAGGACATATCTAACAGTGTGATATTAACATCTACTGTCATAAGGACATATCTAATAGTGTTTTATCATGGCTGTTATTAACATATACTGTCATAAGGACATATCTAATAGTGTTTTATCATGGCTGATATTAACATATACTGTCATAAGGACATATCTAACAGTGTGATATTAACATCTACTGTCATAAGGACATATCTAATAGTGTTTTATCATGGCTGATATTAACATCTACTGTCATAAGGACATATCTAACAGTGTGTTATTAACATCTACTGTCATAAGGACATATCTAACAGTGTGTTATTAACATCTACTGTCATAAGGACATATCTAACAGTGTGATATTAACATCTACTGTCATAAGGACATATCTAATAGTGTGATATTAACATCTACTGTCATAAGGACATATCTAACAGTGTGATATTAACATCTACTGTCATAAGGACATATCTAACAGTGTGATATTAACATCTACTGTCATAAGGACATATCTAATAGTGTTTTATCATGGCTGTTATTAACATCTACTGTCATAAGGACATATCTAACAGTGTTTTATCATGGCTGTTATTAACATATACTGTCATAAGGACATATCTAATAGTGTTTTATCATGGCTGTTATTAACATATACTGTCATAAGGACATATCTAACAGTGTGATATTAACATCTACTGTCATAAGGACATATCTAATAGTGTTTATTAACATCTACTGTCATAAGGACATATCTAATAGTGTGATATTAACATCTA
Organism: Oncorhynchus tshawytscha; assembly: GCF_018296145.1. Classification (NCBI taxonomy): domain Eukaryota; kingdom Metazoa; phylum Chordata; class Actinopteri; order Salmoniformes; family Salmonidae; genus Oncorhynchus; species Oncorhynchus tshawytscha. The sequence continues at coordinate 208,719 of NW_024609579.1, forward strand.
CTGTCATAAGGACATATCTAACAGTGTGATATTAACATCTACTGTCATAAGGACATATCTAATAGTGTTTTATCATGGCTGTTATTAACATCTACTGTCATAAGGACATATCTAACAGTGTTTTATCATGGCTGATATTAACATCTACTGTCATAAGGACATATCTAACAGTGTTTATTAACATATACTGTCATAAGGACGTATCTAACAGTGTTTTATCATGGCTGATATTAATGTCTACTGTCATGAGCACAAAAATGGCCTGTGGTTTTAAGCTGGACTTCTAGTCTGTCAGGGTGGAATACAAATAACCAGGTTTGAATATGACTCTTCTGGTTGGAATATGACTCTCCTGATTTGAATATGACTCTCCTGGTTTGAATATGACTCTCCTGATTTGAATATGACTATCCTGATTTGAATATGACTCTCCTGGTTTGAATATGACTATCCTGATTTGAATATGACTATACTGATTTGAATATGACTCTCCTGGTTTGAATATGACTATCCTGGTTTGAATATGACTCTCCTGGTTTGAATATGACGCTTCTGGTTTGAATATGACTCTCCTGATTTGAATATGACTATCCTGATTTGAATATGACTCTCCTGGTTTGAATATGACTATCCTGGTTTGAATATGACTCTCCTGGTTTGAATATGACTATCCTGGTTTGAATATGACTCTCCTGGTTTGAATATGACTCTCCTGGTTTGAATATGACTCTCCTGGTTTGAATATGACTATCCTGATTTGAATATGACTCTCCTGGTTTGAGTATGACTATCCTGGTTGGAATATGACTATCCTGGTTTGAATATGACTCTTCTGGTTTGTTTATGACTCTTCTGGTTTGAATATGACTCTTCTGGTTTGAATATGACTCTCCTGGTTTGAATATGACTATCCTGGTTGGAATATGACTCTTCTGGTTTGAATATGACTCTTCTGGTTTGAATATGACTCTTCTGGTTTGAATATGACTCTTCTGGTTTGAATATGACTCTCCTGGTTTGAATATGACTGTCCTGGTTGGAATATGACTCTCCTGGTTTGAATATGACTATCCTGGTTTGAATATGACTCTTCTGGTTGGAATATGACCCTTCTGGTTTGAATATGACTCTCCTGGTTTGAATATGACTATCCTGGTTTGAATATGACTCTTCTGGTTGGAATATGACTATCCTGGTTGGAATATGACTATCCTGGTTGGAATATGACTATCCTGGTTGGAATATGACTATCCTGGTTGGAATATGACTATGCTGGATTAAATTAGAATATTCTGAATTGAATATCAATATGCTGGATTGAATAAGACTATATCCAAACCTGGAAAAGCCTCTTTAGAGACTATCTATTTTGTTGGACTCAGTGAGAATCCAGGAAGCTGAGCTAATTCTATTAAAATGGGTTGAGAATTTAAAGGAGGGAGGAGAAGGGGAGGGAGAGACTAAGGGAGGAGAGAGTGAAGAGAATTATCAGAATCCTCGCTTTTGGGGATTGAGTCGTAAAGTCGGATGGAGCGATGGTGAGAGGCGGTGTTTCTGTGAGTAGGGGGATAGAGAGGCAGGGGAGGTGTCGGTAAGCGGTGGGTAAGAGGATTCAATGCTCTAAAATCGGCTCAGGGGAACGTTGGGTGCATTCACACACAGATACTGTACCCTAGCTATTACTCCCCGCTCCTCCTCGCCTCCTCTCCTCCTCTCCTTCTCTCTTCCTCCTGTCCTCTCCTTAAACTGAACTCTTATTCATTCCTCTCCTCTTCCTCACATTTTCCTCCTATCTTCTATCTTCTCCTCTCTCCTCCTCTCATTTTCTCCTACACTCCTTTTCTCATTTTCTGCTTCTGTCTCCTCCCATCTTCCTCTCCTCCTTCCCTCCACATCTCCTCTTCTCCTCCCATCTTCCTCTCCTCCTTCCCTCCACATCTCCTCTTCTCCTCCCATCTTCCTCTCCTCCTTCCCTCCACATCTCCTCTTCTCCTCCCATCTTCCTTTCCTCCTTCCCTACATGTCTCCTCTCCTCCTCCCATCATGCCCCTGCCAAGTTAAGCCTTGAGGGCTTAAATAATCACGAAGAAGTCCAGCTGGCACAGTATTGTATTGTTTGAGAGAGAGAGAGAGAGAGAGAGAGAGAGAGAGAGAGAGAGGGGGAAAGACAGGGACTGAACCATCGATGTGATGTAATGAGGTGTAATTCTTACAGACTGTTACATTCTCTTCTTTCAACAGCAACTCTAGTCTCTCTAGTTGCTGCTTCACTTCTGTCAGAAGTCGCTCTCCTTTCATGTCGCTCCGTCTCTCTCTCTCACTCTCTCTCTCTCTCTCTCTCTCTCTCTCTCTCTCTCTCTCTCTCTCTTTCTCTCTCTCTCACTCTCTCCCTGTCTCCCTCTCTCTCTCTCTCTCTCTCTCTCTTTCTCTCTCTCTCTCACTCTCTCCCTGTCTCTCTCTCTCTCTGTCTCTCGCTCTCTCGCTCTCTCGCTCTCTCGCTCTCTCTCTCTCTCTCTCTCTCTCTCTCAGACATACACGCACAGACACACACTCTCCATATTCCCTGTCTGTAACAGTTAGCAACAAGAAGAAGATAGCCGACTTCTAAATTTCAAATAGCTACGATGATAGTAAAGCTGTTTCAGAACTGAAAGTGTGTGTGTGTGTGTGTGTCAATGTCAGGTTGGCTATTCTGTGTGTAGATACTGTAGCTAGCAGTCCAGGCTAAGTGAGTGAGAGTGTGTCAAAAAATACAATTGAACTGTTGGGCCTTTCAAAGATAATAGCAGTAGACCATGTTGATGTCTCACACACAGTTCTTTCAACACACAGAATAGACCAACACCAACCTGACTTTGATAAAAACTACTTTGATGTTGACATGGTGTGGGGTGGTGGTGGTGCTCTGTATGTTAGTAGGTGATGACAAATGCTTCTCAACTGACACGCTCTGCCCTACATAGAGAACTACTGTTAACCACATCCCTGTGGTCCCTACATAGAGCACTACTGTTAACCAGATCATTGTGGTTCCTACATACAGCACTACTGTTAACCAGATCCCTGTGGTCCCTACATAGAGCACTACTGTCGGCCAGATCATTGTGGTCATGTGGAACACAGACAGGGAATAGGTAGTCATGTGGAACACAGACAGGGAATAGGTAGTCATGTGGAACACAGACAGGGAATAGGTAGTCATGTGGAACACAGACAGGGAATAGGTAGTCATGTGGAACACAGACAGGGAATAGGTAGTCATGTGGAACACAGACAGGGAATAGGTAGTCATGTGGAACACAGACAGGGAATAGGTAGTCATGTAGAACACAGACAGGGAATAGGTAGTCATGTAGAACACAGACAGGGAATAGGTAGTCATGCGGGACACAGACAGGGAATAGGTAGTCATGTGGGACACAGACAGGGAATAGGTAGTCATGTAGAACACAGACAGGGAATAGGTAGTCATGTAGAACACAGACAGGGAATAGGTAGTCATGTAGAACACAGACAGGGAATAGGTAGTCATGTAGAACACAGACAGGGAATAGGTAGTCATGTGGGACACAGACAGGGAATAGGTAGTCATGTGGAACACAGACAGGGAATAGATATGTGTTGTGTTGGTGATGAGGTTATATGGGTTAGGTGGAGCTTGCTGTCCTGTCGGCATGGTAACAGAGAGCTGCGGGAAACTTTGTGATCATATGCTTTGACGTGAATAACTGGGGCTATTTCATTTGTTTTATTGCCTCTGTTAGCAGGTCCTCAGTCCGTAGGTCCTCCGTCAGTGGTTCCTCTGTCAGTGGTTCTCTGTCAGTGGGTCCTCTGTCAGTAGTTACTCTGTCAGTAGGTCCTCTGTCAGTAGGTCCTCTGTCAGTAGGTCCTCTGTCAGTGGTTCCTCTGTCAGTAGGTCCTCTGTCAGTAGGTCCTCTGTCAGTAGTTACTCTGTCAGTAGGTCCTCTGTCAGTAGGTCCTCTGTCAGTAGGTCCTCTCTCAGTGGTTCCTCTGTCAGTAGGTCCTCTGTCAGTAGGTCCTCTGTTAGTAGGTCCTCTGTCAGTGGGTCCTCTGTCAGTAGGTCCTCTGTCAGTGGGCCCTCTGTCAGTAGGTCCTCTGTCAGTAGGTCCTCGGTCAGTTGTTCCTCTGTCAGTAGGTCCTCTGTCAGTGGTTCCTCTGTCAGTGGTTCCTCTGTCAGTGGGTCCTCTGTCAGTTGTTCCTCTGTCAGTTGTTCCTCTGTCAGTAGGTCCTCTGTCAGTAGGTCCTCTGTCAGTAGGTCCTCTGTCAGTTGTTCCTCTGTCAGTAGGTCCTCTGTCAGTAGGTCCTCTGTCAGTAGGTCCTCTGTCAGTTGGTCCTCTGTCAGTAGGTCCTCTGTCAGTGGTTCCTCTGTCAGTGGTTCCTCTGTCAGTAGGTCCTCTGTCAGTGGTCCCTCTGTCAGTAGGTCCTCTGTCAGTTGTTCCTCTGTCAGTAGGTCCTCTGTCAGTAGGTCCTCTGTCAGTAGGTCCTCTGTCAGTAGGTCCTCTGTCAGTAGGTCCTCTGTCAGTGGTTCCTCTGTCAGTGGTTCCTCTGTCAGTAGGTCCTCTGTCAGTGGTCCCTCTGTCAGTAGGTGCTCTGTCAGTAGGTCCTCTGTCAGTAGGTGCTCTGTCAGTGGTGTTCAGTTGACTACTTTATACGTAATAGATGCTGCTGTTAGGCTGTACAGACCCACACACCCACATTCAAACATCCACACAGACACTGTATTTACAATGGTGTTTGTTCTTGACTGGTTGCCCTTTTTAAATGACAACAGGTCACATCTTGCTACTGTGATGTCACACTGTGGTATTTCACCCAGTAGATATGGGAGTTTTTCAAAATTGGATTTGTTTTCGAATTCTTTGTGGATCTGTGTAATCTGAGGGAAATATGTCTCTCTAATCTGGTCATACATTGGGCAGGAGGTTAGGAAGTGCAGCTCAGTTTCCACCTCATTTTGTGGGCAGTGAGCACATAGCCTGTCTTCTCTTGAGAGCCATGTCTGCCTATGACGGCCTTTCTCAATAGCAAGGCTATGCTCACTGAGTCTGTACATAGTCAAAGCTTTCCTTAAGTTTGGGTCAGTCACAGTGGTCAGGTATTCTGCCACTGTGTACTCTATGTTTAGGGCCAAATAGCATTCTAGTTTGCTCTGTTTTTTTGTTAATTCTTGTTAATTGCTGTCCTGGGGCTCTGTAGGGTGTGTTTGTGTTTGTGTTTGTGAGCAGAGCCCCAGGACCAGCTTGCTTAGGGGACTCTTCTCCAGGTTCATCTCTCTGTTTGGGAAGTGCTTCCTTTTAGGTGGTTATAGAATTTAACGGCTCTTTTCTGGATTTTGATAATTAGTGGCTATCGGCCTAATTCTGCTCTGCATGCATTATTTGGTGTTCTACGTTGTACACTGAGGATATTTTTGCAGAATTCTGCGTGCAGAGTCTCAATTTGGTGTTTGTCCCATTTATGAAGTCTTGGTTGGTGAGCGGACCCCAGACCTCACAACCATAAAGGGCAATGGGCTCTATGACTGATTCAAGTATTTTTAGCCAAATCCTAATTGGTGTGTTGAATTTCATGTTCCTTTTGATGGCATAGAATGCCCTTCTTGTCTTGTTTCTCAGATCGTTCACAGCTTTGTGGAAGTTACCTGTGGTGCTGATGTTTAGGCCAAGGTGTGTGTAGATTTTTGTGTGCTCTAGGGCAACAGTGTCTAGATGGAATTTGTATTTGTGGTCCTGGTGACTGGTCCTTTTTTGGAATGTCTCTCTCTCTCTCTCTCTCTCTCGCTCTCTCTTTCTGACCATCCCCCTGTCTCTACCTCCCTCCATCCATCTCTCTCTCCCTCACTCGCTCTCTCTCTCTCCCCCTCCCTCTCTCTGTCTCCCTCCTTCCATCTCTATCTATTTCTCTCTTTCTCTCTCTCTCTCTCTCTCTCTCTCCTCCCTCCATCTCTCTCTCCCCTCCCTCTCTCCCTCTCTCCCCTCCCTCCCCTGCTGTGGTAATTTTCTCTCTTCTGTTACCATGCCTCTCTCCATGTCTGTTGTTGTAAAAAGAACAGAGAGGGCCAGCCAATCATATCTCCCCTTTGTGATGTAGGGTGGAATGGAGGGAGGGAGGCATGTTGGCAACTTCATTTTGGTCTCTTTACAATTCCCTAGCTTGTTCTCTATTCTATCAGTGGTTGAATAAGATGAAAAATGAGGACTGGTTGAGCTCTTCTCTCTGTCTGACAGGAATGAGGACTGGTTGAGCTCTTCTCTCTTACTG
>NW_024609579.1:217500-220000 GCF_018296145.1 Oncorhynchus tshawytscha
AACGTTCCTCTGTTCCCTTCTACTATCTGAACGTTCCTCTGTTCCCTTCTACTATCTGAACGTTCCTCTGTTCCCTTCTACTATCTGAACGTTCCTCTGTTCCCTTCTACTATCTGAACGTTCCTCTGTTCCCTTCTACTATCTGAACGTTCCTCTGTTCCCTTCTACTATCTGAACGTTCCTCTGTTCCCTTCTACTATGTGACTAACGTTCCTCTGTTCCCTTCTACTATCTGAACGTTCCTCTGTTCCCTTCTACTATGTGACTAACGTTCCTCTGTTCCCTTCTACTATCTGAACGTTCCTCTGTTCCCTTCTACTATGTGACTAACGTTCCTCTGTTCCCTTCTACTATGTGACTAACGTTCCTCTGTTCCCTTCTACTATCTGAACGTTCCTCTGTTCCCTTCTACTATGTGACTAACGTTCCTCTGTTCCCTTCTACTATGTGACTAACGCTCCTCTGTTCCCCGTCTCTTACTCACACTGTTGTGTTGAGGACCATGTTCTCCTCTGACAGTGATTCTGTCTGCTCTCTGTTCCCTCTCTGTCACCGGAGGACCATAATGACAGTGATTCTGTCTGGCTGTCACCGGATCGTTGTTCTGGCCCTATGTGCCTTCCCTCCCTCCCTCCCTCCCTCCCTCCCTCCCTCCCCTCCCTCCCCCTCCCTCCCTCCCTCCCTCCCTCCCTCCCTCCCTCCCTCCCTCCCTCCCTCCCTCCCTCCCTCCATCCCTGTTCCCTCCCTCCCTCCCCCTTCTCGCCCTGGGCGATAGACCCCAGAGGGTGACACTGGCTATAACCGTCGTCGTGGTCACCACCCGTTGGTTGGGACAAGGGGTAATGCATTGTGACAGTTGTCTCATTATTTAGAGCTAGGGTGTGTGTGTGATAGTGGGGCTCTGTTCCCAAGGGAGAACAGAGGAGAGAGAGGGGGGTGGAGAAGGGAGAACAGAGGAGATCTGAGAGGGTGTGAGAGAAGAGAACAGAGGAGAGGAGGGGGGTGGAGAAGGGAGAACAGAGGAGTCCTCTGAGGGGGGTGGAGAAGGGAGAACAGAGGAGAGGAGGGGGGGGTGGATAAGAGAGAACAGAGGAGAGGAGAGGGGGGTGGAGAAGGGAGAACAGAGGAGAGGGAGAGAGGATCTGGACCTTGGAGACTAAGTCTGGAGAGGGAGGGGTGGAGAAGGGAGAACAGAGGAGAGGAGGGAGAGAGAACAGAGAGAGAGGGGGGGTGGAGAAAGACAGAGAGACAGAGGGGCTGTGGTGAGGGGAGTGGAGAAGGGAGAACAGAGGAGAGGGGAGGGGGAGTGGAGAGTGCTCCTCCTCCACCTATGCCTTCTCTTCCTACCCCTCTTCTTCCCCCTCCTCCTTCTCCTATGCCTCATTTTCATCCATCTCTTCCTACTCCTCCTCTACCTGCTCCTCCTCCTCCTTCTACACCTCCTCCTACGCCTCCTCTTCCTCCTCCTCGTTCTACCCCTCTTCTCCCTGCTCCTCCTACTCCTCTTCTTCCTGCTCCTTATCCTCCTCCTCTTCCTACTCCTCCTTCTCCTCTACTTCCTCCGACTCCTCCTCCTCCTATGCCTCATCTTCCTCCACCTGTTCCTACCCTTCTTCTTCCTCCTCCCCCTCCTACTCATCCTTCTCCTCTTCTTCCTGATCCCCCTCTACTACTCCTACGCCTCCTCCTATGCCTCCTCTCCCTCCTCCTCTTCCTACTCCTGTTCTTTCTGCTATGCCTCCTCCTCCTGTTCCTCCTCCTTATCCTGCTCCTCTTCCTACCCCTCTTCCTCCTGCTCCTCCTCCTACCCCTCTTCCCCCTCCTCCTCCTCTTTGTCCTACTCCTCCTCCTCATCCTGCTCCTCTTCGTCCTACTCCTCCTCCTCCGCATCCTGCTCCTCTTCCTACCCCTCTTCTTCCTAGTCCCCCTCCTCCTTCTCCTCCTCCTCCTCCTCTTCGTCCTACTCCTCCTCCTCCTTATCCTGTTCCTCTTCCTACACCTCTTCTTCATCCTCCTCCTCCTCCTCTTCTTCCTGCTCCTCCTCCTCATCCTGCTCCTCTTCCTACACCTCTTCTTCCTCCTCCTCCTCCTCCTCCTCATCCTGCTCCTCTTCCTACCCCTCTTCCTCATGCTCCTCCTCCTCTTCTTCCTGCTCCCCCTCCTCTTCCTCCTCCTCTTCTTCCTGCTCCTCCTCCTCCTACTCTGCCTCCTACCCCTCCTCTTTCTACTCCTACTCCTCCTCTTCTTCCTCCTCCTCCTCCTCTTCTTCCTGCTCCCCCTCCTCTTCCTACACCTCTTCTTCCTCCTCCTCCTCCTCCTCTTCTTCCTGCTCCCCCTCCTCTTCCTCCTCCTCTTCTTCCTGCTCCTCCTCCTCCTACTCTGCCTCCTATCCCTCCTCTTTCTACTCCTACTCCTCCTCTACTTGCTCCTCCTCTTCCGCGTACTCCTCCCCATATTCCTCCTCCTCCCCCTCCTCTTCCTCCTGCTCTTCTTTCTGCTC
>NW_024609579.1:225000-231303 GCF_018296145.1 Oncorhynchus tshawytscha
GAGTAAAAGTAAAGATACCTTAAATGAAAATGACTCTAGTAAACGTGAAAGTCACCCAGTAAAATACTACTTAAAAAAAGTAAAAGTCTAAAAGTATTTGCTTTAAAATATACTTAAGTATCAAAAGTAAAAGTATGAATCATTTAAAATTCCTTAAATTAACCAAATCAGACGACACAATTTTCTTGTTTTTCATTTTTTCACGGAGAGCCGGGGCACATTCCAACACTAAGACCTCATTTACAAACAAAGCATTTGCGGTTAGTGAATCTGCCAGATCAGAGGCAGGAGATGACCAGGGATGTTCTCCTGATAAGTGTGAATCTGCCAGATCAGAGGCAGGAGATGACCAGGGATGTTCTCCTGATAAGTGTGAATCTGCCAGATCAGAGGCAGGAGATGACCAGGGATGTTCTCCTGATAAGTGTGAATGTGCCAGATCAGAGGCAGGAGATGACCAGGGATGTTCACCTGATAAGTGTGAATCTGCCAGATCAGAGGCAGGAGATGACCAGGGATGTTCTCCTGATAAGTGTGAATCTGCCAGATCAGAGGCAGGAGATGACCAGGGATGTTCTCCTGTTAAGTGTGAATGTGCCAGATCAGAGGCAGGAGATGACCAGGGATGTTCTCCTGTTAAGTGTGAATCTGCCAGATCAGAGGCAGGAGATGACCAGGGATGTTCTCCTGATAAGTGTGAATCTGCCAGATCAGAGGCAGGAGATGACCAGGGATGTTCTCCTGATAAGTGTGAATCTGCCAGAGCAGAGGCAGGAGATGACCAGGGATGTTCACCTGATAAGTGTGAATCTGCCAGATCAGAGGCAGGAGATGACCAGGGATGTTCTCCTGATAAGTGTGTGAATTGAACCATTGTTCTGTCCTATTAAGCTTTCACAATATACTTTTGGGTGTCAGGGAAAATGTAGGGCGTACCACATACATACTTCTCTTTAGGAATGCAGTGAAGTAAAAGAAAATATAAATAGTAATGTAAAGTACAGATACCCCCAAGAAAAACGACTTAAAACTACTTCAGGATCGGTGTCCCGTCTACGGGACTGTTAAGCTAATGTAGGCTATTGCGATTAGCATGAGGTTGTAAGTAACAGGAACATTTCCCAGTACAGAGACATATCTGATATTGGCAGAAAGCTTAAATTCTTGTAAACCTAAATTCAATTTACAGTAGCTATTGCAGTGAAAGAATACCATGCTATTGTTTGAGGAGAGTGCACATTTTTGAACATGAAAAATTATTAATAAACAAATAAGCCGGATTTGGGCAGTCTTAATACAAGATTTTCGACATAAATACAATGGTTCATTGGATCAGTCTAAAACTTTCCATATACATTGCTGCCATCTAGTGGCCAGAATCTAAATAGCACCTGGGCTGTTATAATACATTATGGCCTTTCTCTTGCATTTCAAAGATGATGGTACCAAAAAATAAAAATTCAAAAGAACGGTTGTTTTTTTCTTTGTATTATTTTTTACCAGAACTATTGTGTTATATTATCCTACATTACTTTCTATTGTGTTATATTATCCTACATTACTTTCTATTGTGTTATATTATCCTACATTACTTTCTATTGTGTTATATTCTCCTACATTACTTTCTATTGTGTTATATTATCCTACATTACTTTCTATTGTGTTATATTATCCTACATTACTTTCTATTGTGTTATATTATCCTACATTACTTTCTATTGTGTTATATTATCCTACATTACTTTCTATTGTGTTATATTATCCTACATTACTTTCTATTGTGTTATATTATCCTACATTACTTTCTATTGTGTTATATTATCCTACATTACTTTCTATTGTGTTATATTATCCTACATTACTTTCTATTGTGTTATATTATCCTACATTACTCTCTATTGTGTTATATTCTCCTACATTACTTTCTATTGTGTTATATTATCCTACATGACTTTCTATTGTGTTATATTTCCTACATTACTTTTATTGTGTTATATTATTACATTACTTTCAATTGTGTTATATTATCCTACATTACTTTCTATTGTGTTATAGGGCCTACATTACTTTCTAGTTATATTATCCTACATTACTTTCTATTGTGTTATATTATCCTACATTACTGTGTTATATTCTACATTACTTTCTATTGTGTTATATTATTTTTACTTTCTATTGTGTTATATTACCTACATTACTTTCTATTGTGTTATATTATCCTCCACTTTCTATTTTTATATTATCCTACATTACTTTCTATTGTGTTATATTATCCTACATTACTTTCTATTGTGTTATATTATCCTACATTACTTTCTATTGTGTTATATTATCCTACATTACTTTCTATTGTGTTATATTATCCTACATTACTTTCTATTGTGTTATATTATCCTACATTACTTTCTATTGTGTTATATTATCCTACATTACTTTCTATTGTGTTATATTATCTACATTACCTATTGGTTATATTATCCTACATTACTTTCTATTGTGTTATAAGGTACATTCTTTCTATTGGGTTATATTATACATTACTTTCTATTGTGTTATATTATCCTACATTACTTTCTATTGTTATATTCTCCTACATTACTTTCTATTGTGTTATATATCCTACATTACTTTCTATTGTGTTATATTATCCTACATTACTTTCTATTGTGTTACATTATCCTACATTACTTTCTATTGTGTTATATTCTCCTACATTACTTTCTATTGTGTTATATTATCCTACATGACTTTCTATTGTGTTATATTGTCCTACATTACTTTCTATTGTGTTATATTATCCTACATTACTTTCTATTGTGTTATATTATCCTACATTACTTTCTATTGTGTTATATTATCCTACATTACTTTCCCATTTCCACACATTTTAAAGAGTTTCCTTTCAAATGGTATCAATAATATGCATGTCCTTGCTTCAGGGCCTGAGAAACAGGCAGTTAGATTTGGGTCTGTCATTTTAACAGGTTAAGTTGTACTCTAAAGTATTTTTACTAAAGTACTGTACACCACTGCCTGTCCCCTACTCCTCTCCTCCACTCCTATTTTATTCTCTCCTCCTGTTCTTATTCTCTTCTCTGTCCCTCTGGATAGTGTGTCCATACACATACACACACAGACACACACACACACCTTCGAAACGACACACACAGACACATGCAAACACACACTCCTGGTCTCCCTGTTGTCCTGCTGGCTGTGAAGGATTCATTATCCACCTATGGCCTGTAGATGTAATGAGGTTGGAGAGGTAGAAGGTGATCCCTGGGCTGTAATAATACAAGGAAGGTGTGTGTGTGTGTGTATGTGTGTGTAGACCCTCTTCACTGTGTGTGTGTGTTGTCATGTGTTGCTACCATGCTGTGTTGTCATGTGTTGCTACCATGCTGTGTTGTCATGTGTTGCTACCATGCTGTGTTGTCATGTGTTGCTACCATGCTGTGTTGTCATGTGTTGCTACCATGCTGTGTTGTCATCTGAGATCTCTCTTTATGTAGTGATGTGCTACTCCCAGACCCCGGCCCCGCAGGAGGCCTTTTGGTAGGCCGTCATGGAACATAATAATGGGTTTTTAACTGACTTTCCTAGTTAAATAAAGTTTAAATAAATCAATTAAATAAAATGATAAATGTTTATTGAAAGAGGAATTACACGACACATAAATCAAGATCTCCCCTGATTATACCCCCCCCCAACAAACCAAGCATCCATTATTACAATAAGATTAAAACAACAAACCAAGCATCCAATATCACAATAAGATTAAAACAACAAACCATGCATACAATATTACAATAAGATTAAAACAACAAACCAAGCATACAATATCACAATAAGATTAAAACAACAAACCAAGCATCCCATATTACAATAAGATTAAAACAACAAACCAAGCATCCAATATTACAATAAGATTAAAACAACAAACCAAGCATCCAATATTACAATAAGATTAAAACAACAAACCAAGCATCCAATATTACAATAAGATTAAAACAACAAACCAAGCATCCAATATTACAATAAGATTAAAACAACAAACCAAGCATACAATATTACAATAAGATTAAAACAACAAACCAAGCATCCAATATTACAATAAGATTAAAACAACAAACCAAGCATCCAATATTACAATAAGATTAAAACAACAAACCATGCATCCAATATTACAATAAGATTAAAACAACAAACCAAGCATAATCCAATATTACAATAAGATTAAAACAACAAACCATGCATCCAATATTACAATAAGATTAAAACAACAAACCAAGCATCCAATATTACAATAAGATTAAAACAACAAACCAAGCATCCCCTGTTTGTCCATTTACAATGTTGTATAGCACATGAGTGAACCTTCATTCAACCAGCCGAGTCAGCGAGGAACAAATGGCTGCCTCTAGTCCCATACATAAACTACAATGTAATCTGATACACTGACAGAATTAAACTTCAACGATTACTAAAAAGAAAACGTTAAGTTGGGTTTATGTTCTATCTGAGATTCACCACATGAGGAGCTCTACTGGTCACCGCGGCGGAGAACATGCAAGAGATCCACGTGTGAATGAACCCACAGTGACAGAACCACCCCAGAACCACCCCAGAACCACCCCAGCAGACAGAACCACCCCAGCAGACAGAACCACCCCAGTGAGACAGAACCACCCCAGGAGACAGAACCACCCCAGCAGACAGAACCACCCCAGCAGACAGAACCACCCCAGAGACAGAACCACCCCAGCAGACAGAACCACCCCAGAGACAGACAGAACCACCCCAGGAGACAGAACCACCCCCAGGAGACAGAACCACCCCAGCAGACAGAACCACCCCAGCAGACAGAACCACCCCAGGAGACAGAACCACCCCAGGAGAGAGAACCACCCCAGGAGACAGAACCACCCCAGGAGACAGAACCACCCCAGCAGACAGAACCACCCCAGCAGCACCGGCTGGACCCAACAGAGCTCCCAAGGTCCCCCATTGCCCGACTACTGACTGACACTTCAGTATTACCGTAAATATAGCCCCTCCTCCTGCTGCTACTGCTCCCATTTCGTTGGTCCCATACCAAAAGGAGCAGACACAACTACGGCACATCCAGCAACATAAAGTGCTGCGACAATAAATGCTAAAGTCACAGACTTATCTACAGTATATTTGTACACAACCTGGATGTCAGACAGTCTTCGAACCTCTGTTTAAGGTGCCCCAAACCTCCACACACTGCAGTGGTCCCTATCAGAGCTACAGTCACCTCCTTGGTGTCCGGCTCAGTTCTCCCCAGCATTCTCCTAAAGTTAGCTTTGACCTGTTGTGAGACTGTTATGGGGATCAAAACCATTAGAAGAAATCCTATACAGATAGTCAGAAATATGATAAGCTTGTTGAAGGACTGTGATTCTTTCTCCATGGCGTCTTTTGGTGGAGGTCCAAACAGGTCACCTAGTCCTTCCACTGTAGAGGACAGCAGGTAGCCTCCAGCTAATACAGAGATGAATCCCAGCAGTGTGCTTTCTAGCACGTTACAGACACCTGTAAGGAGGGAGAGAGGGAGGAGAGAGGGAGGAGAGGGAGGGAGGGGTTGGGAGGAGAGGGAGGGAGGGGTTGGGAAGAGAGAGGGAGGAAAGAGAGGGAAGAATTTGGGAGGAAGTTGGGAGGAGAGGGAGGGGTTGGGAAGAGAGAGGGAGAGATTTGGGAGGAGATAGGGAGGTGAGAGGGAGGAAAGAGGGAGGGGGTTTGGGAGGAGAGAGGGAGGATAGAGGGAAGGGGTTGGGAGGAGAGAGGGAGGAGAGAGGGAGGGAGTTGGGAGGTAATGGAGGAGTGGGAGGACAAGAGAGGGGGGTGAGCATAGATGAATGTTTATTAACAACTAGGAGTCCTACCAAAACCCACTCTAAACTACCCCAAACCAGTGAAATGGGATTGAGTGTTACCCAGATCAAATCCAATCAAAGTTTATTCGTCATGTGAACAGGGTACAGCGGGTGTAAATGGTGCAGTCATGATATCACAAATTGACTTTAGAATCAGACTGTTCTCCGCGGGGGGATAAACAGTGATTTTTAGGCTAAGGTTTGGGATAGGGCTAAAACAGAATCAAAGTTCAGGCAACTGTTCATTTTAGGCATTCATTCTAGGTGGTTAAGTTAAGGGTTAAAGTTTCACAAAAGTCTTAAAAAAAAGAGCCCTTGGCATTGAGATTGAACCTGTGAACCTCAGAGCCAGAGCTTCCAGGAAACATGCCAACGACGAGAACCTAAAATATTCCATGGA
>NW_024609580.1:0-47500 GCF_018296145.1 Oncorhynchus tshawytscha
GGTGACTATGCATAGATAATAAACAGCCGAGTAGCAGCAATGTGCGGGGTTACAGGTTAGTCAAGGTCATTGGTACATGTAGGTATGGGTAAGGTGACTATGCATAGATAATAAACAGTGATAGCAGCAATGTGCGGGGTTACAGGTTAGTCAAGGTCATTTGTACATGTAGGTATGGGTAAGGTGACTATGCATAGATAATAAACAGCGAGTAGCAGCAATGCGGGGTTACAGGGTTACATTGGTACATGTAGGTATGGGTAAGGTGACTATGCATAGATAATAAACAGCGAGTAGCAGCAATGTCTTGGGTTACAGGTTAGTCAAGGTCATTTGTACATGTAGGTATGGGTAAGGTGACTATGCATAGATAATAAACAGCGAGTAGCAGCAATGTGCAGGGTTACAGGTTAGTCAAGGTCATTTGTACATGTAGGTATGGGTAAGGTGACTATGCATAGATAATAAACAGCGAGTAGCAGCAATGTGCGGGGTTACATTGGTACATGTAGGTATGGGTAAGGTGACTATGCATAGATAATAAACAGCGAGTAGCAGCAGTGTAAAAACAAAGGGGGACTTAAAGTTAATTACTTTGCCACATTTTCTTCAGTTTGACTTTAGTGCCTTATTCCAATGCATGTTTTGGAATATTTGTATTATTTACAGGCTTCCTTCTTTTCTTTCTGTATCTGCCTGCATCTTTGTAGTGACTGGGTGTATTGCTACACCATCCAAAGTTGAATTAATAACTTCACCCTGCTCAAAGGAATATTCAATGTCAATTTTTGTTTTGTTTTACCCATCTACCAATAGGTGCACTTTTCACAAGGCATTGGAAAACATCCCTGGTCTTTGTGGTTGTGGAATCTGTGTTTGAAATTCACTGCTCGACTGAGGACCTTACAGATAATTGTATGTGTGGGGTACAGAGAGGAGGTAGTCATAAACACTATTATTGCACACAGAGAGTCCATGCAACTTACGTGACTTGTTAGCACATTCTTATTCCTGAACTTAGTTAGGCATTTCAGCTTTTCATATTAAAATAATTAGTAAAAACAATTCCACTTTGATATTATGGGGTATTTTGTGTAGGCCAGTGACACAACATCTCAATGTAATCTATTTTAAATTCAGACTGTAACACAACAACATGTGGGGAAAGTTAATGAGGAGTGAATCCTTTCTGAAGGCTCTGTAGTTAGCTGGCAAACATTACAAGAGAATCTCACGTGTAACTTGATCAACTTTCTGCTGCTCAATGGGGGATCATCAGTCCGTTTGCTCCATGTGCTCTTTGTAAACTAACACCATGTGCTCTTTGTAAACTAACATACCATGTGCTCTTTGTAAACTAACACCATGTGCTCTTTGTAAACTAACATACCATGTGCTCTTTGTAAACTAACATACCATGTGGTCTTTGTAACATAATGGTCTTTGTAAACTAACATACCTCTTTGTAAACTAACACCATGTGCTCTTTGTAAACTAACACCATGTGCTCTTTGTAAACTAACACCATGTGCTCTTTGTAAACTAACACCATGTGGTCTTGTCTTTGTAAAAACTACCATGTGCTCATACCATGTCTTTGCTCTTTGTAAACTAACACCATGTGCTCTAACATACCATGTGCTCTTTGTAAACTAACACCATGTGGTCTTTGTAAACTAACATACCATGTGCTCTTTGTAAACTAACCATGTGGTCTTTGTAAACTAACATACCATGTGGTCTTTGTAAACTAACACCATGTGGTCTTTGTAAACTAACATACCATGTGCTCATACTAACACCATGTGGTCTTTGTAAACTAACATACCATGTGCTCTTTGTAAACTAACACCATGTGGTCTTTGTAAACTAACATACCATGTGCTCTTTGTAAACTAACACCATGTGCTCTTTGTAAACTAACATACCATGTGCTCTTTGTAAACTAACATACCATGTGGTCTTGGTAAACTAACATACCATGTGCTCTTTGTAAACTAACACCATGTGCTCTTTGTAAACTAACACCATGTGCTCTTTGTAAACTAACATACCATGTGCTCTTTGTAAACTAACATACCATGTGCTCTTTGTAAACTAACATACCATGTGCTCTTTGTAAACTAACACCATGTGCTCTTTGTAAACTAACACCATGTGCTCTTTGTAAGCTAACATACCATGTGCTCTTTGTAAACTAACATACCATGTGCTCTTTGTAAACTAACACCATGTGCTCTTGTAAACTAACATACCATGTGCTCTTGTAAACTAACACCATGTGCTCTTTGTAAACTACCATGTGCTCTTTGTAACACCATGTGGTCTTGCAAACTAACATACCATGTGCTCTTTGCTCTTTGTAAACTAACACCATGTGGTCATTGGTAAACTAACATACCATGTGCTCTTTGTAAACTAACACCATGTGCTCTTTGTAAACATACCAACATAACTATGTGGTCTTGTAAACTAACATACCATGTGCTCTTTGTAAACACCATGTGCTTTTTGTAAACTAACATACCATGTGGTCTTTGTACCATGTGGTCTTTGCTAACACCATGTGGCTAAATTACATTTTTGTGAAGAAAAAAAAACAGTACTTAAAATCATACTGTCTGATTTTCAAAATACCCCTGTATACGGTATACTTCCCAAGCCTAGGGGCTCATGTACCGTGTGTGTATAATAGATGAAATGTATTAAATGGTAGTACCGTGTGGCCTCCATCACAATCTCCACTCTCTCTCATAGACGTGTGAAACACTCTCTTTCCCCCTGAGATGTATGTACTGAGCCACTCTTCCAGAGGTACAGCAGCCAAAACACACATTCAACTCTGTCTCGTCAGACCAGCTCTGCTCTCCATAGGCCCTATGTATAAACCTTAGCCTACACAAGCCCTTCAGAATAAACACAAGAGATGAAGATGTTTATGTGTGTGTGTGTGTGTGTGTGTGTGTGTGTGCGCGCTCCGGGCTCCTCTGTTCAAACAACACGCCGTGGGAAAAGAAACACATCCAAAAAGAACCAAGGACATAAAAATGACAGTGTCTAATGCCTCTCTTTAACTCTACCACTCTTACCACACAGCCCTTCATAGAGTAGAACGTTTAAAAGATCTATTACATAGATTATGGTGTACATCTCTGTATAGGTGTGTAGGCGTGGGACTGTCTATATGATGAAGCACTGTCTATACAGCAGGGGCATTCAACTCTTAACTATGAGGGCTGGAGCCGTCTGGTTTCCTGTTATACCTGATAATTCATTGCACACACCTGGTGTCCCAGGTCTAAATCAGTCCCTGATTAGAGGGGAACAATGAAAATAAGGAGTGGAACTGCCTTGGAGGTCCAGAGTTGAGTTTGATGGGTCTATAGGATAAAAGCAGAAACCTGTCTGTTATAGAGATGATGGTGTTCATCTCTTGGTGTGTAGGTGTAGGACTATCCCTAACTAGAATGAAACAATGCCTATATGATTACAAAAGCAGATACCACTCTATTATAGAGATTGGGATAGGTAAATATGAACAAAAAACACTGTGAAAAAATACATGTAATTGTTGTTTATCAGGTTGATCTTAAACTCAAAATATAATTTGCATTGAACCTTTAATTTAGTTTTAAAAAATCATTATTTTATTCGAAAACAAATGTCATAATGATTACCACCCCTGCATTTAGTACATGTAGTACTGTGAACCCTCCCTCTGCCAAGATAACAGCTCTGAGTCATTTCCTATAACGTTAGATGAGGTGGGAGAACACACCCTCCCTCTGCCAAGATAACAGTTCTGAATCATCTCCTATAACGTTAGATGAGGTGGGAGAACACACCCTCCCTCTTCCAAGATTACAGTTCTGTATCATCTCCTATAATGTTAGACGAGGTGGGAGAACACACCCACCCTCTGCCAAGATAACAGTTCTGAATCATTTCCTATAATGTTAGATGAGGTGGGAGAACACACCCACCCTCTGCCAAGATAACAGTTCTGAATCATCTCCTATAACGTTAGATGAGGTGGGAGAACACACCCTCCCTCTGCCAAGATAACAGTTCTGAATCATCTCCTATAACGTTAGATGAGGTGGGAGAACACACCCTCCCTTTGCCAAGATAACAGTTATGAATCATCTCCTATAATGTTAGACGAGGTGGGAGATCACACCCACCCTCTGCCAAGATAACAGCTCTGAGTCATCTATAATGTTAGACGAGGTGGGAGAACACACCCTCCCTTTGCCAAGATAACAGCTCTGAGTACTCTATAATGTTAGACGAGGTGGGAGAACACACCCTCCCTCTGCCAAGATAACAGCTCTAAGTCGTCTCCTATAATGTTAGACGAGGTGGGAGAACACACCCAGCCTCTGCCAAGATAACAGCTCTGAGTAATTTCCTATAACGTTAGATGAGGTGGGAGAACACACCCACCCTCTGCCAAGATAACAGCTCTGAGTCATCTCCTATAATGTTAGATGAGGTGGGAGAACACATAGGAAGGTATTTGAGACCAGGTATTCAGAGTCCTTGGTCCTTGCTTGTGGACTCTCCTCTTCAGCTCACCCCACAGGTATTCAATGGGGTTTAGGTCAGGGGACTGGGATGGCATTGCAAAATCTTGATTCTATGGTCAGTGAACCATTTTAATGTGGATTTGGAGGTATGTGTTGGATCGTTGTCCTGCTGGAAGATCCAGCGATGACACAGTTTTAGCCTCCTGGTAGAGGCAGACAGGTTTTGGCCTAAAATCTCCTGGTACTTGAAGAGTCCATGATGCCAGGTGTGCTAACAAGGTTTCCAGGGCCTTTGGAAGTAAAACAGCCCCACAACATCACTTATCCACCACCATACTTCACAGTGGGGATGAGGTTCTTTTCTGCATGACCATGGATCTTTACACCAAACCCACCTCTGGTGTTTGTTGCCAAAACACTCTATTTTAGTCTCATCAGACCATAGAACCTGGTTCCAATCAAAGTTCCAATGAGATTTAACAAACTCCAGGCGCTTACGCTTGTGGTTTGGTGACAGCAGAGGCTTTCTTCTGACAACTCTTCCTAATAACTTTGATGGCATGTAGGTGGCGTCTAATTGTAGTTTTGGAGACTTGGTGACCCCAAGATGTAACCAACTTCTGCAATTCTCCAAATATGAACCATCCTTCTCACTGTTCGTGTTGGCAAAACACACTTGTGTTCTCTTCCAGGCAGGTTCATCACAGCTCCAGTTGTTTAACATTTCTTAATTATTGCCCTAATAGTGGAGATGGGTATTTTCAGGTGTGTAGCTATCTTTTTATAGGCATTGCCTGATTTGTGAAGGTCAGCAACCTTTTGTATCATTTCATTTGTGTGTTCTCTGGCCTTTCCAATGTTGAAGGATGACTAAGGGAGTTTACTCTGTGTGTCACCGCATATTTATTCCCCAGTGAAACAGGAAGTCATGGATGACCACTTGAGAGTTCCCATAGAATCAGATAAACTTTAAAAAGTAAAATCTTGATTGGAATATACATCAATTAGATTTTGTTCATAATCATTTCTAGGGGTGTCAGTAACTGTGACATGCATGTTTTTGAATAAAGTTTAAAAATATATATATATTTTTCTTTAAGCAAAGGTTAGATGCATATTATATTTTGAGTGTAAGATCAAGCTGACAAACAATGACATTTTTTCACAGCCATTTTTGTTAATATTTACCTAGGGTGCCAATAATTCAGGAGGGAACTGTATATGTGTAGGCATATAGGACAATCCCTAAAGGCAGCGTTTCCCAACTCCAGTCCTCCAGTATCCCCAACAGTACACATTTTTGTTGTAGCCTCGGACAAACTCACCTGATTCAACTCGTTGAGGGCTTGATGATTAGTTGACAAGATGGATCAGGTGTGCTTGTCTGAGGCTACAAACAAATGTGCACTGTTGGGGGTACTGGAGGACTGGAGTTGGGAATCACTGCCTTAAGTCAACTGTAGGATTAGTCAGCTAAGCCAAGGTGTGCACTAACAGGGTGTGTTCATTTCCACCCTGACTCCCTCATAAAGTGTGCCCCTGGGAAGAGGTATGTGCCCTCTTCCAACCTCTCCCTCTCCATCCACATTTGTCTGCTTGTGGTTCCACTCTCTCTTTCTCTCTTCTCTCTACTCCCTTATTTTGTATTTCTCTCTGCATGTCTGTCTTTTTAATCGTTCAGCTCTTTCTTTTTCATAGTCAGATTGACTTATTCCTTCCTTCTCTTCATTCATGCTCCTTTCTCCTTCTCTACTCTCCTCTCTCTCCTTCTACTCTCTCTGTGTGCATGTTAGTGTAGTTGTCCTTGTTTGGCTCCACAGTGAGTGGGAGTGCATGTGAGTGTGTCTGTAGTGCCTCTGTGTGTGTTTCCTCCTGACTGTGACTCATCGCTCGGCTGACTCACGCACCGCTAACAAAAACACACAGTCACCATGGCTACGGAGACTCCCGCCTCCTCTTCCCCCCTTACTCTCCCCCTCCTCTACCCGTGTGCTTCCGTGGCTCGGCTCCGGTTTCTCCTCTTGGGCACAGCTGCCCTACTGGGGCCCTACTCCAACCTGGGCAGGGCAGGAGAGGAAGGGAGGGAGGGAGGGAGGAATGGGGGAGAGAGAGAAATAGAGAGAGGCAAAGAGTGAGCAAGTCGGGAGAGAGATGTTCTTGAAGAGAGAGAGAGAGAGTGAGAGCACAGAGGCAGAAAGAGAAAGACAGACACACGGAAAGAGAGCGCAATACCCCATCAAACCCAACAACAATGAGAGTTTAAACATGCCTGCATAGACAAGGACTGACTGAATAGGAGAGACATGGACAGACTGAATAGGAGAGGCTAAAATGCCATGCCTGTATAGGCTAAACATGCCTGCATAGACAGACTGAATAGGAGAGGCTAAACATGCCTGTATAGACAGACATGGACAGACTGAATAGGAGAGGCTAAACATGCCTGTATAGACAGACTGAATAGGAGAGTTTAAACATGCCTGCATAGACAAGGACTGACTGAATAGGAGAGGCTAAACATGCCTGTATAGACAGACTGAATAGGAGAGGCTAAACATGCCTGTATAGACAGACTGAATAGGAGAGGCTAAACATGCCTGTATAGACAGACTGAATAGGAGAGGCTAAACATGCCTGTATAGACAAGACAGACTGAATAGGAGGCTAAACATGCCTGTATAGACATGGACAGACTGAATAGGAGAGGCTAAACATGCCTGTATAGACAGACTGAATAGGAGAGGCTAAACATGCCTGTATAGACAGACTGAATAGGAGAGGCTAAACATGCCTGTATAGACATGGACAGACTGAATAGGAGAGGCTAAACATGCCTGTATAGACAGACTGAATAGGAGAGGCTAAACATGCCTGTATAGACAGACTGAATAGGAGAGGCTAAACATGCCTGCATAGACATGGACAGACTGAATAGGAGAGGCTAAACATGCCTGTATAGACAGACTGAATAGGAGAGGCTAAACATGCCTGTATAGACAGACTGAATAGGAGAGGCTAAACATGCCTGCATAGACATGGACAGACTGAATAGGAGAGGCTAAACATGCCTGTATAGACAGACTGAATAGGAGAGGCTAAACATGCCTGTATAGACAGACTGAATAGGAGAGGCTAAACATGCCTGCATAGACATGGACAGACTGAATAGGAGAGGCTAAACATGCCTGTATAGACAGACTGAATAGAAATGATCACCTGTGGATCCTTTATCCGTTTTTACTGCTCTGATAAATTGCTGCCTGCTTTGAACTTGTCCATCCTTTGATGTTGCCTGGCTTCACATCTAGAACGTAGTCAGTCTCCACCAGCACCTGTGGGGGGTTTAATTTGTCCTCGTGTGGCATCACATTACCACAAAGACCAGGTATGGCACTGGGTGTACCGGGCTCCACACACACACACACACACACACACACACACACACACACAATGTTGGCAGACAGGCAAGCATGCATGCGTGTACACACACACACAGCCTAGTTTGCACTGTTGCCGTTGCTCCACCTAGCTAACTGAATGTGTATTGTTGTCTTTCTGAGTGTTACTGTACAGTTCTTTTTATAGTTTTACAGTTAGTGTACAGTGAGTGAGCTGAGGTAAATGTAGAGAAGCCTAACTGTATGTGGCCAGAGAATGTCTTTTTAGTGATTTCTGGTGGTTTCAATGTCTGTAACTCCGATGGTTCTGCTGATATAGGGATGTTTTGAAAATGCTGCCTATTTCTTGAGGTTAGGATTTACAAAGTCAACATAACATTTTAGTAATCTCTTAGACAGCGCACGTCTTGTCTATTTGGTGACCTGACTCTGGAAAGACCTCACCACCTCTATCCATTTCAGACACAGCCTCAACACTGACACAATAGGTATGTGTACATGTCATCACTGTGCTCCCACCACAGGGCCGTATTCACTAGGCACCAAATGGAGGGGCAGCAGGTAACCCAGCGGTTAAGAGCACTGGGCAATTAACCAAAAGGTCGCTGGTTCGAATCCCAGAGACGACTAGGTAAAAAATCTGTTGATGTGCCCTTGAGCAAGGCACTTAACTCTAATTGCTTCTGTAAGTCACTCTGGATAAGCGTGTCTGCTAAATGACAATTTCAAAATATTCTGCTACTGTGCGCCCTAATGAATACGACCCATGTAACCATGTCATCACTGTGTTCTCATTGTCTGACCGTTAACTTGACCAGTCGCAGACCTCTGACCTATGCATGACTGGCTTTCTGGGAAAGCGTAGGAGGACACACAGACACTAGGCACCAGTCAGTGTCTCTGCTGAGTCTAGTACAAACAGGCTGGGAAGCTCTGAATGCCAGACTGCTGAGTCTAGTACAAACAGGCTGGGAAGCTCTGAATGCCAGACTGCTGAGTCTAGTACAAACAGGCTGGGAAGCTCTGAAAACCAGACTGCTGAGTCTAGTACAAACAGGCTGGGAAGCTCTGAATGCCAGACTGCTGAGTCTAGTACAAACAGGCTGGGAAGCTCTGAATGCCAGACTGCTGAGTCTAGTACAAACAGGCTGGGAAGCTCTGAATGCCAGACTGCTGAATCTAGTACAAACAGGCTGGGAAGCTCTGAATGCCAGACTGCTGAGTCTAGTACAAACAGGCTGGGAAGCTCTGAATGCCAGACTGCTGAGTCTAGTACAAACAGGCTGGGAAGCTCTGAATGCCAGACTGCTGAGTCTAGTACAAACAGGCTGGGAAGCTCTGAATGCCAGACTGCTGAGTCTAGTACAAACAGGCTGGGAAGCTCTGAATGCCAGACTGCTGAATCTAGTACAAACAGGCTGGGAAGCTCTGAATGCCAGACTGCTGAGTCTAGTACAAACAGGCAGGGGAAGCTCTGAATGCCAGACTGCTGAGTCTAGTACAAACAGGCTGGGAAGCTCTGAATGCCAGACTGCTGAGTCTAGTACAAACAGGCTGGGAAGCTCTGAAACCAGACTGCTGAGTCTAGTACAAACAGGCTGGGAAGCTCTGATTGCCAGACTGCTGAGTCTAGTACAAACAGGCTGGGAAGCTCTGAATGCCAGACTGCTGAGTCTAGTACAAACAGGCTGGGAAGCTCTGAATGCCAGACTAAGTCTAGTACAAACAGGCTGGGGAGCTCTGAAAACCAGACTGCTGAGTCTAGTACAAACAGGCTGGGAAGCTCTGAATGCCAGACTGCTGAGTCTAGTACAAACAGGCTGGGAAGCTCTGAATGCCAGACTGCTGAGTCTAGTACAAACAGGCTGGGAAGCTCTGAATGCCAGACTGCTGAGTCTAGTACAAACAGGCTGGGAAGCTCTGAATGCCAGACTGCTGAGTCTAGTACAAACAGGCTGGGAAGCTCTGAATGCCAGACTGCTGAGTCTAGTACAAACAGGCTGGGAAGCTCTGAATGCCAGACTGCTGAGTCTAGTACAAACAGGCTGGGAAGCTCTGATTGCCAGACTGCTGAGTCTAGTACAAACAGGCTGGGAAGCTCTGAATGCCAGACTGCTGAGTCTAGTACAAACAGGCTGGGAAGCTCTGATTGCCAGACTGCTGAGTCTAGTACAAACAGGCTGGGAAGCTCTGAAAACCAGACTGCTGAGTCTAGTACAAACAGGCTGGGAAGCTCTGAATGCCAGACTGCTGACTCTAGTACAAACAGGCTGGGAAGCTCTGAATGCCAGACTGCTGAAGCACCGTAGCAGACAATAAAGGACACACATTCTATAATGAGACTCTTTCACACTTGACTGAACACACGCACACAGATATATGCCCAATTAAGTGCGACCTTGAGCGGATAACTAAGTGAAGCAGGTCGCGACGTGAGCTATGTAACACAGGATGCACCTCCTGACAGCCGAAAAAAGGTGCCGCCAGTGGGTTGGGTTCCACTGGTGAAATCTTCTTATCTTGACTCAGTACAGCCTCAGAGGAATGGCCACTCCAAGGAGCCTGGTCCTCCCAGGGTTTCTCCATTGGGCCAGACTAATAGGGAGTTTTTGCTCCTGGCCGCCGTACACCGTCTCAAACGCGGTTAGCTCCAAGGAGTACAGGCTGGGTCAAGGGACCCATTGAAGTACAGTGTATCCCGCCCTCCATCACCGTTATGGAGCGTACCGAAGGGCCCGTTATTAGGAAGTCTGCTGATTCGTCGAAATCGTCTCATTCAACCAAGGCTTGGTTAAAGCTAGAGATGAGGAGTTGTATGGGAACTTTGAAGACCACAAGTGTGTTGCATTGTGGGGAGTAAGTAAGGCCTCCGGTCGGAAGGAAGGCGGCTGATGCGTAGCCTATATAATGTAGAAATGTCAATCTCACGCATGGCTTTCGACCTTCGTCTCTCCCCAGCCCGTACGGGAGTTGTAGCGATGAGACGAGATAGTAACTACTAACAATTGGAAACCACGAAATTGGGGAGAAAAAGGGGTAAAAAAAAAGAAGAAAAAGAAATGTCAATCTCGCCGGGTTTGGCCCAAACGGATGTCAACGTGAAGAAACCCAACCGGCGGAACCAGACACACACACACACTCCTCCAAAACACACACTCTGCGTGACCTCTAACAGGCCTGAGTACTCATGGCAGCTGGAGGCACGAGAGAATTCTGGAAACAGAGTGAAACTGTATGCCAACACTCACATAATCCTTAGGGATCGAGGGGGACAGAGAGAGAGGGGAGGACTGGGACAATAGTGAGGGAGGGAGATAGAGAGAGGGGGGAAGACCTTGAGATAGAAGAGGAGGAGTAACTCTGGGAACTCCTGGATCACAGCTGTGGGAAGATTAGCTCATTGAACAGATGACCCCCCCCCTCCCCCACTAGTATCAGAGACAAGACAACAGACTTACAGAAGAAGAAGGGATGACACTGAGATGATGTCATATAGTCCAGAAGGAGATTGTCACACTTTATTGAAAAATACAACCTGCCGTATATATACTGTAGGGAGGCAGGTAGCCTAGTGGTTAAGAGCATTGGGCCAGTAACCGATAGGTCACTGGTTGGAATCTCCAAACCAACTAGGTGAAAAATCTGTCAACAAACTTTTGAGCAAGGCACTTAACCCCAAATTGCTCCTTTAAGCTGCTTTGGATAACAGCGTCTGCCAAATGACTAAAATGTAAATATACATGGGTCATATACCATTCTGCTCAGGGTTTAACGGTCAGCTTATCATATGGACCAATAGTAAAAACCCTTATGCAAACACATTGGTGCTAGATCACAAATGGAAACCAGAGAAATAAAAACTGTTTTATCTGTACTATTATGAGTAATAGTAATGACAATATGCGTATTAACAAAAATAAATTGTGCAATATATGAAAACAGATCAGACATTTCTCTCTGTCCTAAGTGTGGTGTCGGCGCCGCATAGCACAGCTGACCCTGGCCTGTACCTCAGACCGAGCCCAACCAGGGACCCGCATTTCAGACCCTACCACAATATGAACCTCCAGGGGGACCTGGGCCCGTATTCAGAAAGCGTCTCAGAGTAGGAGTGCTGAACTAGTATCAGGTCCCTCCTGTCCATATAATCTTATTAATTATGATCTAAAAGGCAAAACTGATCCTAGATCAGCACGGACCCTGGGTGAATAGTAACAATGGATGACACAGAGACAAACTTTCCCTTCTATCTCCCTTCACCCCCGTATGAGATGTAGCAGTGGTTTGGTCTGGGGAGTGTTCTCGTTGTGTAGATCCTACCACAATATGAACGACCGGGGGGACCTGAGATTACTATCCGTAACAGTGGATGACACACACACAGTAAGATAAACTTGATCTTCACCCCCCTATGAGGCGTGACAGTGGTTTGGTCTGGGGTGTGTCTGTGTGCAGGACAGCTGTCCCCATGCTATCCTATGCTAGGACTAATCTCTTGTAAGTCCTGTTGCTCCCCTGGTCTCATTCATTAGAGCATCTCTGAGTCTGACCTCCAGGATAGGCCTCTCCCACACACCCCACTGCCCCACCACCTTCACAGCCCCCACTGGGCAGGCCCACTGATCAGAGCCCCTAACCCCATAGCTCAGAATAGCCTGGTCCGAGATCAGTTTGTGCTGTCTTACCAACTCCTATGGCTATTGTTGTGTGACGCCTCTTGATAATGACCATAGGAGTTGGCAATATCGCACAAATAGATCTGCGACCAGGCTATACTCACATACCAAAGCCCCTGATACCACAGCCGATCCACAATCCACAGCATTCAGGCATGTTGTACAAAAATAACTGTGTCCTTCCCTTCTGAAGTGAAACAGAAAGACAGCCCAGTCTGGAGTAGCTGATACAAGCACTATGTCAGTCTGTCATCACTGTACCACAACATCACATCAACACTGAATGATGTAAGCTTTCTTTGATACGCTGGGCTCACTTTCAATCCCGTACAATATCCATCTTGTTATTTCATACATTATTTGTATCTATACTTTTGCATATAAAAGGTGTTCGGCTCATAGATGGAGATGCTCATAACAAGTAATACAGCATTATACATGCTCATAATAAGTAATACAGCATTATACATGCTCATACTGTAGCAAGTAATATAGCATTATATTTGCTTATAAAAGGTAAAGCATGATAGATACTCATAACTAGTAATAACACATACCTGCAGGCTTTACGTAAATGTTACAAGGTGTTACATAGATCTCATACATCTTTAAAGTGGTCATATCATCCCCAGACTATCTTCTCCTGCTATGGTACATTCATGTCCCAATCCTCATACATCTCTGAGCAGTGTACTGGAGTGGCTTCATGTTGCTGTGTGTCTTATTAGCACCCCCTGGTGTACTAGACAGGCAGTGTAAAAAAACTCAACGCTTGCTCTATTCACTCTTAACTTGATTGAGGAATTCCCATTCTTGTAATTCTATTTCTATGTCGGGGACATTGGGATATGAAATAGTGGAGAGGATGTCATTGATGTCATAAAGATAAGGGTCCCTTAAATAAACTAAAACTGCCTTAGAATGAGTGAAGCAGACCTATAGGCTAGAGAATCATAGGGGGCTTGTGTGTGTGCATGTATGCATGCATTTAGTCAATGTATCTTAAATGCTATCATATTGAGAGGGAGGGATGGGTGGAGTAAGGCTTTTGATTGTCTATGCATTGTTAACACCATCTATGAATACCAGTTCATATCCAACATAGGGAGCAAAGTGGAAATGTTATGACATTGTGAGAAAACAGATGCTGTGATACAAATACAAACAGAGATGATACAGAAGCAATGCTATTCAGCCTCCAGTTTGTGCTTTTCCTGGTGAGTGAATCCTTGAGTCGTCTGAGGCGCATCGATCACACAATAAAATCACAGGAGGATCATGGGAGGAAGAGTTTTATCCATCTTTGGGCGTACGTTCCTTCTCTTACAGGGTCAAAACAAACCCCAATGTTTAAGATCAGGTCACAGTGTTCACAAACTTCTCACATAGTCCATATTCCCCATACTCCTTATAGCTGGGCTGGCTAACACCTATCATGGTGCTTTTCGACTTTCTAAATCCAAAAATAAGTGCCTCCTCTCTCCAGAGCAGTCCTCAGAGGAGGTGGGAGTTAGTGGTAGAAGAGGAGGTGGGAGTTAGTGGTAGAAGAGGAGGGACATTGGATGGTTTAGGGAAAGACTGATGATGACGGGAGGATTCAAAAGAAGCTGGAGTCTCTTATTCCAGTCCAGTCCAGCAGACAAGCTCTCTGGGTGGGATGAGGGTATAGAGAAGGGTGGAAGAAGGGAGGATTGAAGGAGGGGTAAAGGATGAGATGTCCATCATTCCATCCCGTCCATTTTGGAAGCAGGGGGGAGTGGGTGTTGGATGGCCAACGCTCAAAGAACAACATTCTATCTGCATATTAGGAATGTTGGAATGTAGGAATGTTGAAGGTAAGTTACAGAAATGTCAAATTCGACAGTCTTTCTGCTTCTCTCATTGGGTGGCAGAAAAGTTCAGAAGTTGCTGAAGAGCTGGTGTTTTTGTCCCAGTCCATCTGAGGGGCTCTCTTCTTGGCTCTCTTGGCGTGTGCCTTCTCTTTGGCCTCAGCCGCAGTGGGACTCAGGAGCAGGCCGATCTCAGCAAACGGGTCCATCAGACGGCTGGCCTCGTCCTCTCCCAGCTAGATACAGACAGACATTAATATCAGAGACTACTTGGTAGTTATAGTGTGGATGACATACACACGCATGGCAGGATTGAGGTCAATTCGATTTCAATTCAATTTCAATTCAGGAAGTAAACGGGAATTCCAATTCTTCTAATTTGCTCTGATTTGGAATTGGTCAAATGTGGGAATGGTAACATTGGTAGACCTCAGTTTACTTCCTGAATGTAATGAATTGAAATAGAACCCTGATGTGTAATTCTGATCATATCTGTGTTAATGTGATACATGTGTTATATGAAATAACAAGAGGTTATATACTGTACACTCCAATATAGTCTACACACGCATGCAGACACACATACACACACCTTGCACGCTTTATTGCATGTTTGTACACACACACACACACACACACACACACACACACACACACACACACACGTCTCACCTGCAGGCTGTTGTCTGGACTGCTTAGGTCAGAGTGGTGTGACTGGATGGAGCTGCTGGTGAAGCTGCCGTTGATCTGAGGACTGGGGGAGCCGTTGGATATGGACGGACCGTCAAAGTCTGGGAAAGAAGGGTCAGAATTACGCTCTACGTACAGATCTAGGATCAGCTTCTCTACCCTTTCCTCCCCCCCAATCCTAACCTGAACCATTAGTGATCCCCCCTACGGGCAGCTTCACCCAACACCCAGAATTACAGGCTCTACGTACAGATCTAGGATCAGCTTCTCTACCCTTTCCTCCCCCAATCCTAACCTGAACCATTAGTGATCCCCCTACGGGC
This sequence comes from Oncorhynchus tshawytscha, assembly GCF_018296145.1. Classification (NCBI taxonomy): domain Eukaryota; kingdom Metazoa; phylum Chordata; class Actinopteri; order Salmoniformes; family Salmonidae; genus Oncorhynchus; species Oncorhynchus tshawytscha. The sequence continues at coordinate 15,446 of NW_024609580.1, forward strand.
AGCTTCACCCAACACCCAGAATTACAGGCTCTAACCAGATCTAGGATCAGCTTCTCTATCCCCCCCTAACCTGAACCATTAGTGATCCCCCTACGGGCAGCTTCACCCAACACACAGAATTACAGGCTCAGATTTGGAGGTCAGTAATCTGATGCTGGTTTTGATGAACAACACCGTAACATTTCACTCTAGATTAGGATCATCAACACCATTACTGCCTTCTCAATATGCAACTGTAAAATGTAGATGTACAATTAGACTAGAGACTTGACCCGAGCTGTACTGTGCCTTTGGCATGGTTTATAAGAGTACACTTGAAATAAATATTCTGTTTTACAGATAAACAAGGGCGTAGGCCTACCTTTAACGTGGCTGGCCAATGGGGTGACGCCCATCTTCTTAAAGTGATGGTCTGTGTCAGGGTCCACCACCAGGAGCCTGGTCTCATCTCCTCCTCTCTTTACGAAGGCCACGACCTCCGCATGACGCATGCCCTCCACGTTCACCCCATTCACCTGAAAGGAGAGAAGGGAGAGAGAGGGGAAGAAAGGGTGTTATGGGTGAGTGATGTTAGATGTCTCCATCTATACTGTTGTCTGACTCTGTGATCTGGCCTCGTCACTGTCTCAATGTTTCAATGTCTGACAGACGTTCAAGGCTGTCTGGTTGTGAATATGGATACAGTAGGAAAGAAACAGTGAACTGTAGATCCTGCTGCTGGTTCAGACAGGAACAACTAAGTATCCAAAACAAGTTCTAAAAAAAGCACACTAGTGATGTTGGTTGGTCGGTCGTCTGTCATTACTGGTGTGCAGACTTTACACTGGTTGACTTACAGTTGATTTCTGATTCGTCCACATTGGACCAGTGCAGCAGGTCACCAGTCTCAATCCAACAACATTCTCTTTACCTGACCCAGCGTTTTAGAGAACACATTCACAACTGTCCAAAACTATGGTATAGCCTAAACTAAAATACTTATTTATTCAGACAAGGATCAACTGAATACGCAAACCGTTACGTGATCCAAACAGTAGAGGGTACTATGCACCAAAACGATCATTTCCCACCGGACTCAATGAAGAGTGAGGACAAAACCTGTGAGGAATCAGACACACATTTTTGCAACATAGAGAGAATATTCTGCATTCCTTCCTCAATGACGTACAAACTGAACAGAATACCTTTACATTCCATACCCCAGTACAACAAGGATGGAACGAGCATGTAAGCTAATGGGCTCTAACAGTAGAACATCATTTATTTGTTTCCTTTTCAAACACTTTCTCTCTCTCTTTGGTCACAGTAAACCCTCTTTTATTGGTTCGGCAACTTGTGAATTCAGCTGGAAAAGAGTGAGGGGGGGTGTGTGAGGGGAGCGAGAGTGTCTGAAAGGTAAGAAGAAGCACTCACACCTCCACCTCAGTCACTAACACATCAGCAAGTTTCTGTTGGAGAGTTTCTCCCTGTGACTTTCCACAGACTCCTGTGTGTTCCATTAACTCTATTCAGCGAGTACTGTAGCTTTGCACGATGCTGCCTGCCTTAACGTTGGTACACCATCAAATATTGATGCCTAGCTTCTGCTGAACCAATAGTGTGGGTTTCAGGTATCAGTGTCCTGAGGGGGATTTTGTTTTAAAATTCAGTAACGCTGCTGCTTATGAAGTGAGGGCAGTAGGAGTTGGTTGTGACACAGACTGGTCTAATACACTGTAACAGCACGGCTAGATACCAGACTGGTCTAATACACTGTAACAACACGGCTAGATACCAGACTGGTCTAATACACTGTAACAGCACGGCTAGATACCAGACTGGTCTAATACACTGTAACAGCACGGCTAGATACCAGACTGGTCTAATACACTAACAGCATGGCTAGATACCAGACTGGTCTAATACACTGTAACAGCACGGCTAGATACCAGACTGGTCTAATACACTGTAACAGCACGGCTAGATACCAGACTGGTCTAATACACTGTAACAGCACGGCAAGATACCAGACTGGTCTAATACACTGTAACAGCACGGCTAGATACCAGACTGGTCTAATACACTGTAACAGCACGGCTAGATACCAGACTGGTCTAATACACTGTAACAGCACGGCTAGATACCAGACTGGTCTAATACACTGTAACAGCACGGCTAGATACCAGACTGGTCTAATACACTGTAACAGCATGGCTAGATACCAGACTGGTCTAATACACTGTAACAGCATGGCTAGATACCAGACTGGTCTAATACACTGTAACAGCATGGCTAGATACCAGACTGGTCTAATACACTGTAACAGCATGGCTAGATACCAGACTGGTCTAATACACTGTAACAACACAGCTAGATACCAGACTGGTCTAATACACTGTAACAGCACGGCTAGATACCAGACTGGTCTAATACACTGTAACAGCACGGCTAGATACCAGACTGGTCTAATACACTGTAACAGCACGGCTAGATACCAGACTGGTCTAATACACTGTAACAGCACGGCTAGATACCAGACTGGTCTAATACACTGTAACAGCACGGCTAGATACCAGACTGGTCTAATACACTGTAACAACACGGCTAGATACCAGACTGGTCTAATACACTGTAACAGCACGGCTAGATACCAGACTGGTCTAATACACTGTAACAGCACGGCTAGATACCAGACTGGTCTAATACACTGTAACAGCACGGCTAGATACCAGACTGGTCTAATACACTGTAACAGCACGGCTAGATACCAGACTGGTCTAATACACTGTAACAGCACGACTAGATACCAGACTGGTCTAATACACTGTAACAACACAGCTAGATACCAGACTGGTCTAATACACTGTAACAGCACGGCTAGATACCAGACTGGTCTAATACACTGTAACAGCACGGCTAGATACCAGACTGGTCTAATACACTGTAACAGCACGGCTAGATACCAGACTGGTCTAATACACTGTAACAGCACGGCTAGATACCAGACTGGTCTAATACACTGTAACAGCACGACTAGATACCAGACTGGTCTAATACACTGTAACAACACGGCTAGATACCAGACTGGTCTAATACACTGTAACAGCACGGCTAGATACCAGACTGGTCTAATACACTGTAACAGCACGACTAGATATCAGACTGGTCTAATACACTAACAGCATGGCTAGATACCAGACTGGTCTAATACACTGTAACAGCACGGCTAGAACCAGACTGGTCTAATACACTGTTAACAGCTACGGCTAGATACCAGACTGGTCTAATACACTGTAACAGCACGGCTAGATACCAGACTGGTCTAATACACTGTAACAACACGGCTAGATACAGTGATAACAGACTGGTCTGAATCACTGTAACTTTCTCGGCTAGATACCAGACTGTCTAATACACTGTCTAGATCTCTCAGACTGTCTATCCCTGTAACAGCACGGCTAGATACCAGACTGGTCTAATACACTGTAACAACTGCTAGATACCAGACTGGTCTAATACACTGTCTAGATCCCAGACTGGCTAATACACTGTAACTCTCTCTAGATACCAGACTGGTCTAATACACTGTAACAGCACTGGCTAGATACCAGACTGGTCTAATACACTGTAACAGCACGGCTAGATACCAGACTGGTCTAATACACTGTAACAACACGCTAGATGTCAGACTGGTCTAATACACTGTAACAACACGGCTAGTACCAGACTGGTCTAATACACTAACAGCTCTGGCTAGATACCAGACTGGTCTAATACACTAACAGCACGGCTAGATACCAGACTGGTCTAATACACTGTAACAGCGCTCTGCTAGATACCAGACTGGTCTAATACACTGTAACATCACTCTAGCTACCAGACTGTCTCTCACTACTCAGACTGGTCTAATACACTGTAACAGCACGACTAGATATCAGACTGGTCTAATACACTAACAGCATGGCTAGATACCCACCTACTCTCTCATAACTAACATTACATAGGAAATGTAAAAGTCTAGTGCCTGTTAAGGCTAGGGAGAGACTAGGAGGAGGGAAAAAGGGGAGGAAAGAATGTGTAAAACCAAGAGAAGTTGTGTGAAAGAGAAAAAGAGAAAAAAGAAAGAGCATGAAAGAGAGTTAAGCAGTGATAACTGTTATGGTGCTGACATCTCTATCTATTCTTTCTCTCGCTCTCCCTCTCTGTCTATCCCTCTCGCTCTGTCTCTCTCTCTGTCTCTGTCCCTCTCGCTCTGTCTCCCTCTCTGTCTATCCCTCTCGCTCTGTCTCTCTCTCTGTCTCTGTCCCTCTCGCTCTGTCTCTCTCTGTCTATCCCTCTCGCTCTGTCTCTCTCTCTGTCTATCCCTCTCGCTCTGTCTCTCTCTCTGTCTATCCCTCTCGCTCTGTCTCTCTCTCTGTCTCTGTCCCTCTCGCTCTGTCTCTCTCTCTGTCTCTGTCAGCCATTAAAGTAGGTGTCAGAACATAGGCTCAGTGGAGTCATCACACACTAATTGGTAGAGATTCGTCTCATCATACCAGCCCTAGTGCATGAGGAGGAACAAGCCCCCTTTGTGTTGGGATAGGGGAGCAGGTGTTGTGTCATGTTTCATAGCAGCAGCAATCCTTCACAATCCAACAAAACAATCCAGCCCACTCAAGCTAATTAATAGGGCCCTTGTTCGTTAGGCGACTCCCACACAATACAACAGTCAGTGTAGTGCCAGTGGTCCAAAGCTGTTTTTCATTGGAATACAGTGCTGTTGGAATGCTTTACAGAGCAGTCGTTTTCAAGGTACAATCATAATCGTCAGTGCTTGCTTAGGTTGTACACCCTGGAATGTTTCCATTGGTTTGTGTGTGTGTGTGTGTGTGTGTGTGTGTGTGTGTGTGTGTGTGTGTGTGTGTGTGTGTGTGTGTGTGTGTGTGTGTGTGAGAGAGAGAATGGGTCTTCACCTTGCTAATGAGCTGCTGACAGATGGACCAAGCAGTGCACCGTGCCACACAGTTGCTTGGTCAGAGACATCCTCCATTAGCCACAGAGAATAACACACACATAATCATCCTCTAGTCAACCGCTGAGCCCACACACCTGCCTGGGGTTACCTAGGCCAAACCCCCGGGGCTCTGCCTGCAGTTTCAGCAGGTACAGTGACCTAGCCACTTAGCACTAATCTAGCTAGAACGAACAGACACAGCATTCAAACCAATGACTGAGTGAAACAGGGCTTCACTGACTACAGTTTACTGACACTGACCTGTATAGGGGAAACTGCATAAGGTAAAAGTAGTCCTTGACCCCAGATCTAGGACCAGATCAGCCTACTCCTGATCCTAACCTATATGATTATAGGCAGTGATGTAAAGTACACTAAATGACCAAAAGTATGTGGACACCTGCTCACTGAACATCTCATTCCAAAATCATGCGCATTGATATGGAGTTGGTCCCCCCTTTGCTGCTATAACAACCTCCACTCTTCTGGGAAGGCTTTCCACTAGATGTTGGAACATTGCTGTGTGGACTTGCTTCCATTCAGCCACAAGAGCATTAGTGAGGTTGCACACTGATGTTGGTCGATTAGGCCTGGCTTCCAGTCGGCACTCCAATTCATCCCGAAGATGTTCGGTGGGGTTGAGGTCAGGGCTCTGTACAGGCCAGTCAAGTTCTTCCACACTGATCTTGACAAACCATTTCTGTACGGACGTCGCTTTATGCACTGGGGCATTGCCATGCTGAAACAGGAAAGGGCCTTCCCCAAACTGTTGCCACAAAGTTGGAAGCCCAGAATCATCTAGAATAAGGGGCCTAGCCCAAACCATGAAAAACTGCCCCAGACCATTATTCCCCCTCCACCAAACTTTACCGTTGGCACTATGCATTGGGGCAGGTAGTGTTTTCCTGCCATCCGCCAAACCCAGATTCGTCCGTCAGACTGCCAGGTGGCGAAGCATGATTCATCACTCCAGAGAACGCGTTTCCACTGCTCCAGAGTCCAAGCTTTATACCATTCCAGCTGACGCTTGGTATTGCTCATGGTGATCTTAGGCTTGTGTGCGACTGCTCGGCCATGGAAACTCATTTTTATGAAGCTCCCGACAAACAGTTGTTGTGCTGCTGATGCTTCCAGAGGCAGTTTGGAACTCAGTAGTGAGTGTTGCAACCGGTGATAGATGATTTTAACGCACCACACACTTCAGCACTCGGCGGTCCCATTCTGTGAGCTTATGTGGCACACCACTTCGTGGCTGAGCTGTCGTTGCTCCTAGACGTTTCCACTTTACATTAACAGCACTTACAGTTGAGCGGGGCAGCTCTAGCAGGGCAGAAATTTGACGAACAGACTTGTTGGAAAGGTGGCATCCTATGATGCTGCCAATGTTTGTCTAGGGAGATTTCATGGCGGTGAGCTCGATTTTATACACCTGTCAGCAACGGGTGTGGCTAAAATAGCCAAATCCACTAATTTGAAGAGTTGTCCACATACTTTTGTATATATGGTGTAATTAAGTAAAAATACTTTAAAGTACTACTTAAGTAGTTTTTTGGTGTATCTGTACTTTACTATTTATATTTTTGACAACTTTAAATTTTCCTCCACTGTAGTCCTAAAAAAAATTATGTACCTTTTACTTAATACATTTTCCCTGACACCCAAAAGTAGTCATTACATTTTCAATGCTTAGCAGGACAGGAAAATGGTCCACGCACTTATCAAGAGAGCATCCCTGGTCATGCCTACTGCCTCTGATCTGGGCGGACTCACTAAACACACGTGCTTCGTTTGTAAATTATGTCTGAGTGTTGGAGTGTGCCCCTGGTTATCCGTACATTTAAAAACAAGAAACTTGTGCCATCTGGTTTGCTTAATATAAGGAATGTGAAATTATTTATACTTTTACTTTTGATACCTAAGTATATTTTAGCAATTACATTTACTTTTGATACTTAAGTATATTTAAAACCAAATAGTTTAAAAAACTTTAACTCAAGTATTTTACTGGGTGACTTTCAGTCTATCGGTAAATAGCCCACCCATTTTTACCTACCTCATCCCCATACGGTTTATATTTATTTACTTTTCTGCTCTTTTACACACCTATATCTCTACCTGTACATGACCATCTGATCATTTATCACTCCTGTGTTAATCTGCTAAATTGTAATTATTCGCCTACCTCTTCATGCCTTTTGCACACAATGTATATAGACTTCTTTTTTCTCTACTGTGTTATTAACTTGTTAATTGTTTACTCCATGTGTATCTCTGTGTTGTCTGTTCACACTGCTATGCTTTATCTTGGCCAGATCGCAGTTGCAAATGAGAACTTGTTCTCAACTAGCCTACCTGGTTAAATAAAGGTGAAATAAAAATATAATACATTTTTTTCTATCAAGGTATCTTTAATTTTATTCAAGTATGACAATTGGGTACTTTTTCCACCACTGATTATAGGGACCCTGAATCAGTGGGTAGGGAGTAACTTCACTTAGCGCTAATCTAGCTAACACAGACAGGGTTTCAATGACTATAGACAAACCACTCTGAGCTGAAACTGTACACCCAGACTGTGTTCATTAGAAATCCCTTTCACTCGGTCCTGTCAAAACACAGCTGATACTGTTGAGCCCCATTCATACAGGAAAGGAGAAGGCCAAGGCGTTTAACTGTTGTGTTCAGAGGAGGACACCAATACAGGTTCTTGATCTACAAATACCTTCTTGAATATGATGTGGTGGAATGTCACAGCTGGTTGCAGACATATTGGGGAAGGTAATGCATAGACGTAGAATGAGATTCTATTGTTATGAATTGAAGAGCACAGTAGAGACAGACAGTACTGTATTGTCTCAAGTATTTGGCCTCTCTGAGAGCTTACTTTATCTAAGCAGTGGGGAGGGGAGTCAGTGGAATGTCCTACAGTACTGCATTGAACTATACCCTGTATTAACCCAATGGAGCCCATTGTATTTACTGTCCTGTGTAGCCATCTGTCTCTGTCTCTCTCTCCCTGGGCGTGTGTGTATTCAGGTTCAGGGCAGGGCATCTCTGTCTCTCTCCCTGGGCGTGTGTATTCAGGTTCAGGGAAGGGTATCTCTGTCTCTCTCCCTGGGCGTGTGTATTCAGGTTCAGGGAAGGGTATCTCTGTCTCTCTCTCTGGGTGTGTGTATTCAGGTTCAGGTTCAGGGCAGGGTATATCTGTCTCTCTCCCTGGGCGTGTGTATTCAGGGAAGGGTATCTGTCTTTTAAATTTTTAAATTTTTACCTTTATTTTACTAGGCAAGTCAGTTAAGAACAAATTCTTATTTTCAATGACGGCCTAGGAACAGTGGGTTCAGGGGTAGAACGACAGATTTGTACCTTGTCAGCTCGGGGATTCGAACTTGCAACCTTTCAGTTACTAGTCCAACACTCTCACCACTAGGCTACCCTGCCGTCTCTCTCCCTGGGCGTGTGTATTCAGGTTCAGGGAAGGGTATCTCTGTCATCTCTGTCAATTACATTTCAATTTAAGGGGCTTTATTAGGAACTGGACCTTTTTTGGAACACCATCATTTTTGTCTTACTGAGATTTACTGTCAGGGCCCAGGTCTGACAGAATCTGTGCAGAATATCGAGGTCTCTCTGTCTCTCTGTCTCTCTCTGGATGTGTGTCTTCGGGTGCAGGGCAGGGACTCTTTAGTCTCTATATAAACATGATAAAACCTATTTCTGGACCATAGAGCACATAGACAGGGAGTGACCTGGCCTGTTATTGTCATCTAACAGACACAGGAAGCTAGCTCCCATAGCTACAGATCACTCTCCCTGTTTCCTGTTGCTGGACAGACAGAGGCACATCAAAGCATTGAAAGCAACTCCTCCCTCTAGTGCCAGGGTGTGTACAGCCGTCCGTGTTACTCGTACTGTATGGGCAGGACTGGAATGGTATAGCCGTGCATGTGTGTGTGAGTCTCTCTTTGACCCTGTTGGGGTCTACTGTATCCAACTGCTCTGCCTGCCATATTACACTGTTTTTACTGTTTCCAGCCTTGTGTTTTCACCACAACGCCATGGTAACGTCATGGTAACGCTACGAGCCAGGTTAGGTTTAGTTAAACCAAGCTAGATTCTGTTTGACCCTGTGTTTTTGATGCAGTGTATTTTACGCCCTGTCTGACCCTGTATTTGGCCCTGCCTGACCCTGTATTTGGCCCTGTCTGACCCTGTTTTGGCCCTGTGTGGCCTTGTTAGGCCCTGATGTACTGCTCTGGGGTCAGGGCTCATGGGAATGTGTCTGGGGGTCTGATTGAGAGGGTGTATGGTGAGCAGGATCAGTATGTTTCACACGTCTGCTTCTCCCCTGTGTCTCCTATCCCTCTATCTCTGACCCTCTGCTTTCCCACCATCCCTTCTTCTCCCACACATTCAGGCCTCATATGTTTCTCTCTTGTCTGTATCCTGCTTTCAGACTGAATAACCTCTCCCCTATCAGCCTGACCTCCTTAATCTCAACTAAAACATGTGTGAGATGAGGCTGGGCTCAGGCCGTGTTATAGCAGTGGTATCGTTAGAGGGGTTAAACCAGGCACATGTGGCCCTGCACACGCATGAAGGATGAGCATCGAGACTTCTGCCACACGAGGTCACACCTGTGTACACACACTGATAAGCACAAACATTCACAAGCAAGCACACATACATTTGCATGTACATAGGGGAGTAAAATGCCTCTTGGGGTCTCACTCTGTATCCCTTATGTTCAATCACCCCACTCCCTCTCTTTCTCTGTTCTATAAACCCCCTTAATTAGGGTGTTCCAACCCCATTTCTCAAAGCCCACCTCATTAGGGTCTCATTAGGACCAATGTAAACTAGCTGATTGGAGCCTGTCTCCTTCTCTCTCACCACTTGTCTAAAGTTTACAAACCAAGCCTCTACTGGTCCATAGTTCCGTGATTATTAAGACATCAGACTCCCTCCTCCTTCTCCCACCAATCCCCTGCACCTCTATTCTCCTCCTGGACTAGCCCTTCTTCCCAGCCTCCTCCTCACACACCTATCCTCCTCACCTTCATGAAAAATAAACCCCTTCATGGAGCTCCACAGCCCCCCACCCGTCTTCTTCAGTCTCTAACCACTTGCCCTCTTTCGACACCAATCCTCCCCTCCTCCACCCATCCCACTCTCCTCTCCCCTCCCCTCCTTCACCCATCCCCTCTCTCCTCACCTCTATGAGTCTGTCCTGTGGTCTGAGCCCGGCGTGGTCGGCTGGAGACCCAGGGTCCAGGGAGCGGATGTACTGGCCCGGCCGGGACTTCTCACTGTGCAGGTTGAAGCCGTAGCCAGTCTCGGCCCGCACCAGGTGGCACAGCCTGGGGAACAGCTCCGATGGGTCCACTGGTGTCCGCGCCACCTGGGCATGGGCATTAACATGGGCCAGAGCCTCCTGTAGTGAACAGAGAGAAAGATACACAATATCATCTACAGTTGAGTCATATACAGTACTATAAGTACTACTATAAGTACTCAAAGAAGTCCTGTCAGATGTAAGTGCAGAAGGAAGAAGTTTGGATCCCTCCAATAGTCTTTATTGCTTGTTTGTGTTCTCTACCAAACAAACACCACTAATGTGTTTAATTTGTTGTCCATTATCACAGGGAAATGAAATGTGTCTTCTGCTTGATCCCAACCCCTACCTATCTACTGTATATCCAGTTCAACTTGAGTTAGAGAAGCAGAACAGATTGAAGATACGACCCCTACCTATCTACTGTATATCCAGTTCAACTTGAGTCAGAGAAGCAGAACAGATTGAAGATACGACCCCTACCTATCTACTGTATATCCAGTTCAACTTGAGTCAGAAGCAGAACAGATTGAAGATACGACCCCTACCTATCTACTGTATATCCAGTTCAACTTGAGTCAGAGAAGCAGAACAGATTGAAGATACGACCCCTACCTATCTACTGTATATCCAGTTCAACTTGAGTCAGAAGCAGAACAGATTGAAGATATGACCCCTACCTATCTACTGTATATCCAGTTCAATGAGTCAGAAGCAGAACAGTACGACCCCTCAGTTCAACTTGAGTCAGAGAAGCAGAACAGATTGAAGATACGACCCCTACCTATCTACTGTATATCCAGTTCAACTTGAGTCAGAGAAGCAGAACAGATTGAAGATCGACCCCTACCTATCTACTGTATATCCAGTTCAACTTGAGTCAGAAGCAGAACAGATTGAAGATACGACCCTACCTATCTACTGTATATCCAGTTATGAGTAGAAGCAGAACAGATTGAAGATACGACCCCTACCTATCTACTGTATATCCAGTTCAACTTGAGTCAGAAGCAGAACAGATTGAAGATCTACTGTATATCCCCTACAGAACTATCTACTGTATATTCTGTTTAACTTGAGTCAGAAGCAGAACAGATTGAAGATACCCACTATAGTATGTACAACACCAGCACATGTACTAAGGCCATATGATCTTCCGTGACAGATCATCCTGAAGTTATTACAGTAAGATGACTGTCAAAGAAATCAAATAGTTATCACACCACAGGAATGTCCATACTGTATGTAGGCCTGTAATCTCCTTAACACTGCTAGCCTATCAGTGGAAAAAACACTGACAGCAGCTGCTCTATACAGTTCAACTTGAGTCTATAGTTGTAATGTCAATGATTTGAACTTTAAGTACCTCACCTCAACCACAGACACATATCTCCAACAAAGACCTTCCTTTGTATAAAACTAACTCATCTCAACACCACATAACAGGACAGTGATATGCAATCTGAGATAAAAGGGTTTCAAACAAGTTCTTCAGCTGTCCCCATAGGATAACCCTTTTTGGTTCCAGGATAACCCTTTTTGGTTCCAGGATAACCCTTTTTGGTTCCAGGTAGAACCCTTTTTGTGTTTGATGTAGAGCCCTCGGTGGAAAGGAACCTGGAACTAAAACGGTTCTAGCTGAAGAACCCTTTTAGGTTCTATATAGCACCTTTTTCTAAGACTGTAGACTACACTGTACATGGGAATCGGAGTACATGTTGTGTTGAGTATCTGTGTAAAACGTCACAATGAGCATCTAGTGTCATGACTTCAGCCGAAGTCGGCTCCTCTCCTTGTTCGGGCGGCGTTCGGTGATCAACGTTACCGGCTTTCTAGCCATCGCCGCTCCATTTTTCATGTATCCATTTGTTTTGTCTTGTTCCCTGCACACCTGGTTTTCATTCCCCAATCAATCTACATGTATTTATTCCCCTGTTCCCCATCATGTCTTTGTGTGAGATTGTTTGTTACGTGTGTATTGTTGACCAGACTGTTTTTTCCGTGTTATTTTTCATGAAGATGTTTATTGTTAAACATAATTCTTGTGACGGTTTTGCGCGTTTTGCACTTTTGCCTAAATAAAGTGTGCGCCTGTTTACAAATCCCTGCTCTCCTGCACCTGAATTCGCTACCAGTACGTACACTTCTGACATCTAGGTTCATTCACTAACAATACGTGTCACTGGTGACAGAGTAATTGTTATTAATGACATGGTGTAACCTCACCTCCACTGTGGGGTGATAAGGAGTGGTAAAGGGGTGTAGGGGGTCTGGGCTAACCCCCATATGGGACCCTATCCCTCAAACACCCAATGAAGAACACATAACTGCCACACGTTATCAGTGTGTGTGCGTGTGTACTATCACACAATATCTGCATTATACATCGCCTGTCATCAAACAATACATCCAGTCCTGCCAAGGTATTTTTAGCAGACAGACACATAGGGTGTGGTGCACTATGTTGGCTCATATGGAGGGACGACAACAATGGTCGGCCATTCGCTGGGCATAGAGGGAGACAAGGAGGGAGGGATGGGTGTGGGATGGAAGGAGTACGCAGATGTATGATGTCACTTTTAGAAGTATTACGAGGTAGATATCTAATAGGGGAGGGAAAATCTGTTTTAATACTTACTAAATCTCTCTCTCCTCAACACCAAAATATAAAACATGGCCCATTTCATGGACAGAATTCCATAAAATTGCTTAAACCAACAGCGTTCCGGGAAGGATGCCCTAAGAAAGTCACCCAGGCCTGATGTGGAATACAATGGAATGATTCAGACTGATTTCATTCAAATTAATTCTTATTGGCAGAAAAGCTGGAAGTGACCGCAAGGCCAGGAGGAATAATAATACATAGCACCCAGGGATCTGTCCTGGATCCACATAGAAAGAGATTGAGCGAAAGAGAGGATATAAAGAGAGGAAAGAGGGAGAGAGGTAGAGAGAGAGATGGAGAGAAAAAGTTGAGAAGAAAGAGAGAGGTTGTGTATGAAAGAAGAAACAAGAGAGTTGAAACAGAGAGCGAGAGTGAGTGAGTTCTGGAAGGTCTGAGAGTAAGATAGACAGTGTGAACAGCCCTGCTGGTAGACATTAGAGAGGAGAGACGGTCGTCCCTGCCAAGCTAACCTCTGACTGCCTCTAGATGCCCGTCCACACAGCACTAATCACCCCCTGGAGGGTGGCCCATGTCATCGTCCCTATGTACGTGTGTGTGTCTTCCTCTTTCTGTGCCAAAGGCCCTCTTCGCTCTACCTTAGCCAGCACCATCTGTGAGGGCCAATCTAGGCTGAGGTGCAGCGAAACGGGAGACGTCTTATTAAAGAGTGGTGATTGGCTTGGAGGAAAAACAATGCATCAGTTAACAAGAAGGGACTTGGAAGATATGAGAAGCCTTCTGAGGATCTGTCCAATCCAAGTGGTCATAACAACTCTGACAATACTGGATATCTAAATGGGATTTCTCTGTTTCTGCAAGCCAGATGGCAATGATCAAATGTCAGTACACCAACAGCCGTTCTTGTGATTGTTTTCTCCTGTTTCTGAAGGGCAAGATAACATATATTAAAGGAAAGGAGGAAAAACAGAGGAGAAGTAAACAAAGGAAAATAATCAATGTTATGACATGATGTATGTTATGACACGATCATTATGAGACGATGTATGTTATGACACGATCATTATGAGGCGATGTATGTATGTTATGAGACGATGTATGTTATGACACGATCGATGTATGTTATGACACGATCATTATGAGGCGATGTATGTTATGACACGATCAGACGATGTATGTTATGACGATGTATGTTATGACGATCATTATGAGGCGATGTATGCTTTGACACAATCATTATGAGACGATGTATGTTATGACAAGATCATTATGAGACGATGTATGTTATGACAAGATCATTATGAGACAATGTATGTTATGACACGATCATTATGAGACGATGTACCTTATACAAACATTAAAGAAGTGGTTGTTACATGTGGTGTACTGCACTGAGCTTGGTGTTACAACATCTTTCAGTTATAGTCACTCTCACACCTGTGGCGGGTGTGGAAGGACTGGTTAGTTGAGCTGACAGCCAGCAGAGATAGAGAATATAAATCACAACACTGCCAAATATGGCCGCCCTCCAGGCTTCACTCCTCCAACTCCACTTGGCAACAGTGTGGGAGTTTTGGAGCCAACTGGGAACAAGAATAAGAGGTATTTCCTATCTAGGTTAATGATGATATCTGTAATTATGGATGGATATAAAGCCAGTGTTCATGTGGTAGTTTCATTAGTTCTTTTTCAGGTGGGGTTAGGCAGTTTTCAACCTCCACCCCTATTTATGAGGGAAAAATGGACTATTCCAACGTTATCACTGTAGAAAAGATGGGAATCAGTGGCTTTTAGATATTTTGATGAGAAACAGAACAAAATCGAGTTTTTGCTTTTTCCCTTCTGTCGGCAAACAAGCCTATAATCAGGAAATCACTTCAGGGTGAGAACTCAAACCTTGTTTTCGAAAATCAAGTGTTCTGTTTAGGAACTCTGTACAGAATGACATTCTCCAATCCCATTCCAATATGTGTGAGCTACGTTTCTGTTCTGAACACGGCCATTGGAAACAAACAGGCATAAATTCTAATGATTCCTAAAGGAAAATCCAAACAATGTTTTCTACCTTCATGATATCCATACAACATAGTCAGGCTGAGTGCAGGGCTTTTCCTGGTCAAGTCACATTGTCAGGAAACAGTATAAGTACTGTACTGCACTGTAAGTAGGGTCAGGAGTTTTTCCTGACCACATGACCTGACCAGGAAGAACTCAAGGCCCTGGTATTAGGATAGAACTAGGTCCTGGTATTAGAATAGAACTAGGCCCTGGTATTAGAACAGAACTAGGCCCTGGTATTAGAACAGACTAGGCCCTGGTATTATAATAGACTAGGCCCTGGTATTATAATAGACTAGGCCCTGGTATTAGAACAGACCTAGGCCCTGGTATTAGAACAGACCTAGGCCCTGGTATTAGAACAGAACTAGGCCCTGGTATTAGAACAGAACTATGCCCTGGTATTAGAACAGAACTAGGCCCTGGTATTAGAACAGAACTATGCCCTGGTATTAGAACAGAACTATGCCCTGGTATTAGAACAGAACTAGGCCCTGGTATTATAATATTATAATAGAACTAGGCCCTGGTATTAGAACAGACCTAGGCCCTGGTATTAGAACAGACCTAGGCCCTGGTATTAGAACAGACCTAGGCCCTGGTATTAGAACAGAACTATGCCCTGGTATTAGAACAGAACTATGCCCTGGTATTAGAACAGAACTATGCCCTGGTATTAGAACAGAACTATGCCCTGGTATTAGAACAGAACTAGGCCCTGGTATTAGAACAGACCTAGGCCCTGGTATTAGAACAGACCTAGGCCCTGGTATTAGAACAGAACTAGGCCCTGGTATGCTTTCTTGCCTGCCTGCCTGCCTGCCTGTGTGATGTGTGTGTCTCTGTATGAGGCCCCCAGTCCTGCCTCAAGGACAAGACTCATCCCAATAAACGTCAACCTGCCCTGAGTGTGTGTGTCTGTACAGTATGTGGTGTGTGTGTGTCTGTACAGTATGTGGTGTGTGTGAGTAAGATTATGATGGAGCATGTGTCAATGTGTGTGTGTGTTTTCTCAAATGTGACCACTGGCTGTGTACGTGTGTTTGTGGTTGATGAAATGAGATCAGTGCTGTTGTTGAATTATTCACTAAGAGACTGCTGGGATAGTTGGATCATGACTACTGTTAACCCTGTCACTACCAAGGACCATTGACTCTCTGTCTAGTATCACTACTCAGGACTGTGCCAGCCAGTGTGTGTGAAGTGAATGTGTGTGTGAATGTGGTATATCATAAGTGTGTGTGTGTGGACGTGTTTAACTATACTTGTGGGGACCAGAAGAAGAACCAGAAGTCCCCCACAAGAATAGTAAACTAATTTGACCAACTGGGGACAGTTTGTTGGTCCCCACAAGGTCAAATGCTATTTCTAGGGGGTTAAGGTTAGAATTAGTGTTAGGGTTAGAATTAGGTTTGCGGTTAGAGCTAGGGTTAGAAGCTAGGGTTAGTTTTGGGGTTAGGGTTAGGAGCTGGGGTTAGTTTTAGGATTAGTTTTGGGGTTAGGGTTAGGAGCTAGGGTTAGTTTTAGGGTTAGGAGCTAGGGTTAGTTTTAGTTTTAGGGTTAGGAGCTAGGGTTAGTTTTAGGGTTAGGAGGGTTAGTTTTAGGGGTTTTAGGTTAGCTAGTTTTTGGGGTTTTTGGGGTTAGGAGCTAGAGTTAGTTTTGGGGTTTGGGTTAGGAGCTAGGGTTAGTTTTGGGGTTTGGGTTAGGAGCTAGGGTTAGTTTTAGGGTTAGTTTAGGGTTAGGAGCTAGGGTTAGTTTTGGGGTTAAGGTTAGGTTATCGGGTTAATGTTAGGGTTAGGTTTAGGTGTAAGGAAAAATAGGATATTGAATGGTCCTGAATTGGGTGTCCCCACAAGGTTAGTTTTACAAGACTGTGTGTGTGTGTGTGTGTGTGTCTGCGTGCATGTGTGCGTGTGGTGATGCTTTATCTGTAACCTAGTAGGGGAATCCCTAATGTGTGTGTGTGTGTTGTCATCGATGTATTCAGCTGTATGATTTCCATAAGGGGATTAATGCTAACCCAATATCCTCTGGAGAAGAGGATCACATTTCTTATGAGCCCTAAAGGTTAGTGTATGCAGTGTGTCCTGAAAACCATAAACACCTTCATTAGGCTCATAGTAATGGCTGGAACGGAATGAATGGAATGGTATCCGACAGATCAAACACATGGTTTTACTATGAGCCGTCCTCCCCTAAGTAGCCACCTGTGATACACACATACTGTATATGGAAACATTCGACTAAAGTGGAAAACAGCCCAGAAGCGGGCGGGCTGACAGAGCGAGGCGGGTGGAAAGGACAGGCTGTATGCTAGCAGGATAGTCCATATCTCATAGTGATGTTGTGTTTCCATTAGTGGATGAATTGGTCTAATGTACCATGTATGGTAAAGCCTCAACACTTAGCTACCTCTTCCAGTTCAAAAAGGTGAGATACGTTGTAATTGAGTGAGGCATCAAAGCGGACAACCCGCCCTTCCGGCTTCGGTTAGGTCATTATAATTCAAAACCATGCATTGAAAAAATAAATCACAGACGCCTCGCACACTCACCTTTAGGCCATAAAAATACCAAAAATGTAATATGAGTTTTCCTAAGATTATTCCTGAAAGTCAAGCTTGTCATTGCACTTTCCATGGCAAGTATTCCTCCTCAAGTAAAACTGGAGAAAGGGTTGTAACATTTTCTGTAAAGACACTAAGTGCACAGAATAGTACAGAACACGTTACAACCGCTAGTGACATCATGGCAAACAAATCATCATAGAGTGAACGTGCCCTCAGCAGTAGCACATTGCTGATGTCATGAGTACAAGGTATTGTCACGGTGACAGTAGTGTAACCAACACGGCCAGTTTAACTGACATCGCCGGGTCTCACCTTGGGGGCGTGGCCCTCAGGTAAAGGGTCAGATAAGAGGTCATCAACAGGTCAACAGTTAGGAGTTTTTAAAATCAGACACAATCTCATTAGGTGTTAAAAGTAATTACAGGAGAACCACAACACAAAGTCTATTCATATCTGTGAGGCTATGCATTAACATGACATTATGTGTAACTATAGTCATGGGCCTAAACAAAACTAGTCATCATAATGAAAATAGTTTGGTAAGGTCAGTCTGAAGTAACGCAATTGCTGTGTCCCTGAGACTCTGTGCTTAGAAGTTCTGCCCTCAAATAGAGAATGTGTGTGTGTTTCTGTCACACACAGTTCTCCCATTGCTCAATCTGAGGGGAGGGAGAAAGAGAAAGAGAGAGGAGAAGAAGAAGAAAGGAAAGGAGAGACAGAGGTCAGGCAGCTAATTGTTTTTCCCACTGGCTGTATTACGTAATAATCCCCTGTGTTACTGAGGCAACGGTGTGTGTGTGTGTTACTGAGGCAGCGGTGTGTGTGTGTGTGTGTGTGAGTTGAGGGTAATTGTGTGTGTGTGTTCTGCAGACTGGGACAAGCATGCTGGGATCTGTTTTCATGGCCTCCTCTGGTTTATCATCAGATAGAGAAAACATAGTGGTGTTCCAGAAAAGGTCCAGTTTCCAGGACCACAAATACAAATTCCATATAGACACCGTTGCCATAAAGCAAACAAAAAATGATATAAATATCAGTGCCACAGGTAACCTCCACAAAGCTGTGAACGAGCTGAGAGACAAGGCAAGAAGGGCATTCTATGCCATCAAAAGGAACATAAAATGTTACATACCAATTAGGATCTGGCTAAAAAATACCTGAATCAGTTATAGGATTCATTGCCCTTTATGGTTGTGAGGTCTGGGGTTTGGTCCCCAACCAAGAATTCACAAAAATAGGACAAACACCAAATTGAGACTCCATGAAGAATTCGGCTAATATATCCTCAGTGTACAACGTAAAACACCAAATAATGCATGCAGAGCAGAATGAGGCCGATACCACTTATTATCAAAATTCAGAAAAGAGACTTTCTATTCTACAACCACCTAAAAGGAAAACGATTCTCAAACCTTCCATAACAAAGCCATCACCTACAGAGAGATGAACCTGGAGAAGAGTCCCCTAAGAAAGCTGGTCCTGGGGCTCTGTTCACAAACACAAACACACCCTACAGAGCCCCAGGACAGCAACACAATTAGACCCAACCAAATCATGAGAAGACAAAAAGATCATTACTTGACACATTGGAAAGAATTGACAAAAAAACAGAGCAACTAGAATGCTATTTGGACCTAAACAGAGAGTACACAGTGGCAGAATACCTGACCACTGTGACTGAGCCTAAACAGAGAGTACACAGTGGCAGAATACCTGACCACTGTGACTGAGCCTAAACAGAGAGTACACAGTGGCAGAATACCTGACCACTGTGACTGAGCCTAAACAGAGAGTACACAGTGGCAGAATACCTGACCACTGTGACTGACCCTAAACAGAGAGTACACAGTGGCAGAATACCTGTCCACTGTGACTGACCCTAAACAGAGAGTACACAGTGGCAGAATACCTGACCACTGTGACTGACCCTAAACAGAGAGTACACAGTGGCAGAATACCTGACCACTGTGACTGACCCTAAACAGAGAGTACGCAGTGGCAGAATACCTGACCACTGTGACTGACCCTAAACAGAGAGTACACAGTGGCAGAATACCTGACCACTGTGACTGACCCTAAACAGAGAGTACACAGCAGCAGAATACCTGACCACTGTGACTGACCCTAAACAGAGAGTACACAGCAGCAGAATACCTCACCACTGTGACTGACCCTAAACAGAGAGTACACAGTGGCAGAATACCTGTCCACTGTGACTGACCCAAACTTAAGGAAATCTTTGACTATGTACAGACTCAGTGAGCATTGACTTGCTATTAAGAAAGGCTCTCAAGAGAAGACAGGCTATGTGCACAATGCCCACAAAATGAGGTGGAAACTGAGCTGCACTTCCTAACCTCCTGCCCAATGTATGACCATATTAGACACATATTTCCCTTAGATTACATAGACCCACAAAGAATTTGAAAACAAATTTTTGATAAACTCCCATATCTATTGGGTGAAATACCACAGTGTGCCATCACAGCAGCAAGATTTGTGATCTGTTGCCACAAGAAAAGGGCAACTAGTGAAGAACAAACACCATAGTAAATACAACCCATATTTATGTTGATTTATTTTCTCCTTTGTACTTTAACTATTTGCACATCATTACAACTGTATACTGTATAGACATAATATGACATTTGAAATGTCTTTATTCTTTTGGAACTTTTGTAAGTGTAAAGTTTACTGTAAATTAATTAACTTTTTTAAATGATCTATTATACTTGCTTTGGCAATGTAAACCTGTTTTCCCATGCCAATAAAGCCCCTTGAATTGAGACCGAGAGAGAGTGAGGCAGACAGATAAGACAGAGACCAGGGAGGCTGAGGATAAAGCGAGAGCTAGGGGTCAGAGAGAAAGATCAAGAGAGAGGAAAGGCTGCTCTAGTGGGAAGAGTGTTGACCTCTTGGGATAAAACAAAGGCCTGCACATCATGTAGATCAGGTCGTAATTGCATTGTCAGGAAAAACTCCTGTCCCTAACCATAATGGACACAGTCACACTGTTCCTCCTTCAGTTGTAGTGAGAGATCAGCAGCTGTCAGCTGTACTGTAAAGCCTGGGATTGGATCCAACCTATTATTTTCACACTGCAGCCACCTTCACATATAATTCATCTGTATTGTGTTTCTGTGTGTGTCCTTGTGAGGCTGTGTGTGTGTGTGTGGTGTATCTGCGTATGTATCTGTGTGTATCTGCGTGTATCTGTGTGAAGCTCCTCACACAATGTAATAAGTGTTTTATTGTGATGTGTTCAGCAGTGTGCTTTCTTTGGAACCAGTGTCTGTAGTACTCTGTTCTCTGATGTATTCTGTAGTACTCTGTTCTCTGATGTATTCTGTAGTACTCTGTTCTCTGATGTATTCTGTAGTACTCTGTTCTCTGATGTATTCTGTAGTACTCTGTTCTCTGAGGTATTCTGTAGTACTCTGTTCTCTGAGGTATTCTGTAGTACTCTGTTCTCTGAGGTATTCTGTAGTACTCTGTTCTCTGATGTATTCTGTATGGAGCACTGGCCTTGAATGAACCTCATTCTGAACTCTGGGTTGGGTTGAGGTCAGTACCATTTCAATCCAGCCAATTTATTAGGAGAAGAATTTAAATTCCAAGTGCCATTTATTTTTGATGAGGATGTTTCCATTCTTGAACTGGAATTTCAATTTATTTCCTGAATCATATGAATTCAAATAGAACATGTAGCGATAGAACATGCAGTGATAGAACATGCAGTAATAGAACATGCAGTAATAGAACATGTAGCGATAGAACATGCAGTAATAGAACATGCAGTAATAGAACATGTAGCGATATAACACATGGTAATAGAACACGCGGTAATAGAACACGCGGTAATAGAACACGCAGTGATAGAACATGCAGTAATAGAACATGCAGTGATAGAACATGCAGTAATAGAACATGCAGTAATAGAACATGTAGCGATAGAACATGCAGTAATAGAACATGTAGCGATAGAACATGTAGCGATAGAACATGCAGTGATAGAACATGTAGCGATAGAACATGCAGTGATAGAACATGCAGTGATAGAACATGCAGTAATAGAACATGTAGCGATAGAACATGCAGTGATAGAACATGCAGTAATAGAACATGCAGTAATAGAACATGTAGCGATAGAACATGCAGTGATAGAACATGCAGTAATAGAACATGCAGTAATAGAACATGTAGCGATATAACACGCGGTAATAGAACATGCAGTAATAGAACATGCATTAATAGAACATGTAGCGATATAACACATGGTAATAGAACATGCAGTAATAGAACATGCAGTAATAGAACATGCAGTAATAGAACATGCAGTAATAGAACATGCAGTAATAGAACACGTAGTAATAGAACACGCAGTAATAGAACACGCGGTAATAGAACACGCAGTAATAGAACACGCAGTAATAGAACACGCAGTAATAGAACACGCAGTAATAGAACATGCAGTAATAGAACATGCAGTAATAGAACATGCAGTAATAGAACACGCGGTAATAGAACATGCAGTAATAGAACATGTAGCGATATAACATGCGGTAATAGAACCTGCAATAATAGAACCAGCAGTAATAGAACATGCAGTAATAGAACCTGCAGTAATAGAACCTGTAGTAATAGAACCTGTAGTAATAGAACCTGTAGTAATAGAACACGCAGTAATAGAACCTGCAGTAATAGAACATGCAGTAATAGAACATGCAGTAATAGAACATGTAGTAATAGAACATGCAGTAATAGAACATGCAGTAATAGAACATGCAGTAATAGAACATGCAGTAATAGAACATGTAGTAATAGAACATGCAGTAATAGAACATGCAGTAATAGAACCTGCAGTAATAGAACATGCAGTAATAGAACCTGCAGTAATAGAACATGCAGTAATAGAGAAGAAGAAGAGGGAATGAGTGGTTCTATCATTAGATTCCAGATATGGTCATTGGTTATGTTGTTACTATATTATTTATACCACCACAGTGATATATTCTCCTGAACCTTATCATTCTGTGAAGGTCCTAAGGGTTTTTCACTAACACGGATAGCTGGCAGGGAAAGAAAGACAGTGTGTGTTGTAATGTATTCTCCAAACACCTTCAGCCAAACTGTCACATGGTTTTGACTTTAGTCAACATGTGAACAGCCTGAGTCAGAGGAACTAGTTGAGTGTAATGTTCAGCAGTAGGTGAATGATTTCAATGAGACTAATACAACTGATATGGCATTGCCCACTATCGCTACACACACACACACACACACACGGCTCTGGTTCCAAGTACACTGTATCTTATTTCTGTGCAAAACAATCACGTTCACAAAAACAAGACCGGGTCAGACAGGCCAACCGGCAACCGCCAGACAATATTGTGTTGGCAGCACATCTTATTCTTGTCAAAGCATGTCACCTGTTCAGCTTTGAAAGGCTCCAATCCCCAGTGATCTGGGAGACAGGGCTGCTGAAGCACAACAGAACACACGACTATAGAAACCCAGCCCAGCATCACACGCTAGCTAATTAACATGTTCTTTCTAGCTTGGTGGCTTTCTGGGACAACAGGGCAGGGAGTCAGGGACACCCCTCTATGGTTGGATCAACTGGGAGCAACTAGGTACAGGGTAGGAGTCACGTTCAACTCCATTAGGACATGTTCATTAAAATATCTCAATGAGAGAGAGAGAGATCCTCTGTTAGTCATGCAGATATGATCCACCTCACTGAAATACTGGACCATGTTGCTGCATTCCCTCTCTCTCCTCAGTTATCTTTCCCCGTTATTCTCCCTCTACTTAATTTTCTCACTTCACCATCACTCCACTCCCTCTCTCTTCCATTCCGTCTTTCCTCCACACTCCCTCACTCCCCAGTTCCCTCTCTCTCTCTCCTCAGGTGTAAGTGTAACTCATCTGGTTTGAGTTATCCTAACATCTCTAATCCATGCTGATCACAGCCCTCTAAAACCCCTCTGAGACAGACGGACAGACAGACAGGAAGTCTGCACCGTGACCAATCACAACCAGCCAGGAGGATCCACGTGTCCCACAGTGCATCAGTCCATCAAACGTTGTTTACACAGTGCTTCTTTACAACACAGAACTAAAGGATAATGAACAGCAGACTGAGGAAAGGAGCAGAAAGCAGCTGTTGTGGCCCAGCTAGGAGATAACACCAGGGTTGCCTTCATAAGGACCAGCGACTGAAAATGTAAAAAAAACTTTTTGCGACAGAAAATAAACATTAGCGTTTCTCATTGGTTAAAGTACATGTAGTTCATCACCGTTTCATTCTGTTTTCTTCCATTTGCTTAATAATGACCCTGTGCCCCGTTTATTTGTGTCCTCAATGTCTCTTAAAGCCAATTGGAGGACAGCTAGGGCTTGATTCAATCCGTAGCACAGAACATCTGCATTGTAGCACAGTTGAATTTTAAAGGTAATTTCCGATTGAGCCGACAAATGCAGCATTTCACCGCGAATGCAATCTCCGCTAACGCGGAAACATTGCTTTTCAATGTGAATCACGCTATAACTGATCTTCTGCGCTACATATTGAATCGAGCCCCTAGTAACCTTTCAGACACAGCCATAGATTTAGCATTGAACAGATTTGACCATGTAAAACAAAGCTAAGTAGCTAATCTTGGCATGCTGGGATGGAATATTCCATTGCTAACCATAATGGTGGGTTCATTCAGTTTCCTGTGGAATAACAATGTCAGAGCTTGTATTCAAAAAGTGTCTCAGGAGTGATGATCTAGGAACAGGTCCCCCCTGTTCCTATAATCTTATTCATTATGATCAAAAAGGCTAAACTGATCCAGACGGTTTCTGAAAATCGGTCCATTTCTGTGCATTCTATGTCTGACTAGACCAGTCATCAGTGTTACCATAGATATCTGAGACACAGCGGCCATCTTGAATACAAGAGGTTTGTTTGGAGGTCCTTATTTCCTAGCAATCCAAAGGCAGTAACTGACAAACTGACAAAACAACCAAGTCTGGACAGAGAGACAAGGTGTTGTCTCACTATGTAATCAGTGACTTACACATTGTCATCTTCCTGTCATTCTACACACACACACACACACACACACACTTTCTATGAGAAGCATGCTGGCTGGGTTTTCAAGTTCATTGTGGATTACAGTTGGGGGCTAAAAGACTGCATGCATTTCTGTTCGTAAATCAAGCTAAACCAGTGCCAGACTAGTAAACTATCATATATCCCTCAGCATCAGACTGCATGGAGATGACCTTGATATGAATATCATGTAACTGAAAACAGACATATTGGGTTGACTCATTTTCTGTTTTTGCTTTTCTGTTAGTTTTCCAACAGAGTGAGGAATCCAAACAGCTGGCTAAGACCTTTACCCTAGATTTCTTTCCATCCATTTGTCTTTGTCTGTTTCTCTCTGTCTTAATATCTCTCTTTCTGTCTGTTTCTCTGTCTCAATATCTCTCTCTTTCTGTCTGTTTCTCTCTGTCTCAATATCTCTCTCTTTCTGTCTGTTTCTCTCTGTCTCAATATCTCTCTCTTTCTGTCTGTTTCTCTCTGTCTCAATATCTCTCTCTTTCTGTCTGTTTCTCTCTGTCTCAATATCTCTAATTTTCCATATTTTTCTCTTGGCCTCAATATCTCACTCTTTCACTTTCTCTCATTTTCAATGTCTCTTCATTTGAACTCCTCTCTAATTGTCTCTCTACTACCTACTTTCTCTCCCCTGCCTCTTTCATTCCCTCTACTCTCTCTGTTCTAGTGTTGTGATGTGTGTCACACAGGCAGCTCCACACCCATGTTATCAGTTTGGAGCAGCCACCCCTCTGCTGGCTCAGGGGTGCACATGTGTGTGTGTGTGGGGGCACATGTGAGGGGTGTGTTAGAGTGGGTGGGGGCAGACTGGGCCCTCTGGTTTGGGTGTTGGGTGACAAGAAAAATGAGGGGGAGAAAGAGAAAGAGACATGAGGCCCAACAGTAGTGATGATAACGTGGCCTCAAAGAGACACAAGCACAACAGCCACTGATGGTAACAGAGGGAGAAAGAGAAAGGGTGGCCCCAGATGACAACATCGGTCCTATGACTGTTGGGGACAGAAACCCTGGTTTGTGTGTGTGAGTAAGAGGCGAGAGCACCAACACCCCCTGCCAAGAAAAATGAGGCCCAACACATGTACACTGATGATAACTGAGAAAGAGAAAGAGACATGAGGCCCAACAGCATGTATACTGATGGTAACTGAGAGGGAGAAAGAGACGAGGCCCAACAGCATGTACACTGATGGTAACTGAGAGGGAGAAAGAGACATGAGGCCCAACAGCATGTACACTGATGGTAACTGAGAGGGAGAAAGAGACATGAGGCCCAAACAGCATGTAACTGAGAGGAAGAAAGAGACTGAGGCCCAACAGTAACTGATGGTAGAGAGGAGAAAGAGACATGAGGCCCAACAGCATGTACACTGATGGTAACAGAGAGAGAGAGATTGTGTGTGTGTGAAAGAGACAGCAAGAGGAAGATAGTGGGAGAATAAAAGAAAGAGTGGGTGAAAGAGAGAGAAAGTATTTATATATAGAGAGAGAGATAGCGAGGAGGTTAGATACCATCTACATCACTAATGTGTTAATCCAAATCACAATTTACCTTTTCAATTACAATCCAACAATCCAACCAGCATGGTTCAATTTTAACCAAAGCATTCTTTCTTTCACAATAATATGACACCATGAATTTCAGGCAGTGCTTCCCAAAAATATGTCTGGAAAAGCATGTTGAATCAATTAGGTTGAATTCCTCTCTGCGTCCACAATGTCCTCCCATCCAGATTGCATTGGGACCCATGTAATTCATGCATGTCACCTGAACGCCTCACAAACCCATGAGTTAATCCCTGAGTTCGGGAAGCAGCTGAGTGTCTGTAGCATTCCATAGCATTCCCACTCATCCATAGGGATACAGAGCATTATTCCCATCCCATTTATCACAGTCCATGTACAAAACATCATTCCAATTTATCCCAGTCCAGTCCACACCCCGACACAGGAATTCAAAGCCTGATTCCAATCTGATCCAGCCCACTCCACATTCCCAGGAACCCATAGAGGGATGGCTGGATCCATAGCATCTCTCCCCCTCCCATAGGGATACAAAGCATTATTTCCATCTATCCCAGTCCATACCGAAAGCGTAATTCCTGTCTGATCCAGCCCACTCCACATTCCCGCAGACCTTTCCTGCAGTCAAATGACCAAATCGCCCTCTAGTGGCCCCACGGGTGGAATGTTATACATATTTTTCATAACTTCATAATTAATACACTTTTTTTTACATCTGAAAATCTGGTGTTTATGTGAAACAGTTTAATTATATTTCAGTTTTCTGTGACGTATATAAAGTGTAATATTGGGATGCAAACTATATCTGACATGGTACAGGTGTCTTCTTTCTTTAAGCCCATAACCATGGTGTATACTTTGGTTTCAAAGTAGATTGGTTTAAGACTACCAAGAAACACTCTGTGTGACTTTGATTTAGCACACTGCAGTAAAAGGTTCAATCAAGAAAGGGATGGCTGGAATCACACGGATCCCGAAGCTCCATCTGTGGGCTGAGACAATGGGATCCAGAGAAACTGATCCAAGATCAGAGCTGATGACATATAGGATCAATGTCTCTCCCTGTTTGGCTTTACTGTAAGCAGCTGTGAGGCAGCGAGGAGGATTTCATTGGGACTGGGGGTTTAACAGAGATGGAGGTTGAGAGATGGTGAAATTAAGAGGTTGAAAGTATGGAAAAGAGTGTGTGTGGTGGATGTTTGTATTTAACCCTTATTTTAGTTGTATTAAAAAAAAATCAGATAAAATCAGATCTCATTACAAAGACCTGGCAACTACAACCAAACAATATTCTCTCTCTCTGACTCGCTCTCTCACTCCTATCCTTCCATCTCTCTCTCTCACTCCTATCCTTCCATCCTTCCATCCTTCCATCTCTCTCTCACTCCTATCCTTCTCTCTCACTCCTATCCTTCCTTCCTCTCACTCCTATCCTCTCTCTCCTCCTATCCTTCATCTCCTCATCCTATCCTTCCATCTCTCTCTCTCCTATCCTTCCATCCCTCTCTCTCACTCCTATCCCCCTCTCTCTCTCTCTCACTCCTATCCTTCCATCTCTCTCTCTCCACTCCTATCCTTCCATCTCTCTCTCACTCCTATCCTTCCACCCTCTCTCACTCCTATCCTTCCTCTCTCTCTCACTCCTATCCTTCCATCTCATCACTCCTATCCTTCCATCTCTCTCTCCTATCTCCTCCTATCCCTCTCTCACACTCCTATCTCTCTCTCTCACTCCTATCCTTCCATCCCTCTCTCTCTCCTATCCCTCTCTCTCTCTCTCTCCTCCTCTCTCTCTCTCTCTCTCACTCCTATCCCCATCTCTCTCTCTCACTCCTCTCTCTCCTATCCTCTCCTATCCCTCTCTCTCACTCCTCTCTCTCTCCTATCCTCTCTCTCTCTCTCTCTCTCTCTCTCTCTCACTCCTATCCTTCCACCTATCACTCTCTCTCTCACTCCTATCCTTCCATCCATCCATCTCTCTGCGGTTCCCACAGTTAGGTAACAATGAGTGGGCAGCAGTGTATCGATCCCTTCCTGGTTAGAAGAACCTACACAGTATTCTGAGAGCTGTATTGTTACATCACTATTGTGTGTGAGAGAGAGCCTGTGTGTGGTTAGCAAACAGACCTCTAAACCACATAGCTGTCTGTGCTGTGGGATCCATTCCTGATTCACCAGGGCAGACCAGAGCATAGAGGGGTAGGGGGTGTTGAGCAACCATCTCCCCTGATGTGTGCCAAAGGCCACACAAAACCTAAACATTCAACATTTCATTTGGGTTAACAGGGGATGACCCCGGTGCCGGACATGCAGTCATGCCTGGAGAGATAACAGAGGAAAGACACATCTGTATTCACACACACACTCCCCCTAAACCCCTCCCCCCCAACCAGACTCCCCATACCCCACATGCCAGCTCCAACTCCAGGCATTCCTCAGTCCTAGCCCCAGGCCCGCCTACCCCCCTTGGCCCCTCCAGACGCCCACATCTGGACATAACACAGCTGGCTTTCAGCAGGGACTGGGGAAGAGGGGGATGGAGGGGAGACTGGAGTGGAGACGGAGGGAGGGAGGGAAGAACAGAGGAGATGGGGGAGAAGGTGTATAGCACTGGGACTGATAAACACTGGGTTACTGGGGTTCATGTTTTAGAAAAAAATAGGACACATTGCCTTTCCATGACTCACCATTACCACAGTACAGATGAGGAAACACTACAATACTCCATATGGGACATGACTATATATCTATAGCCTTCTTTTTGGGTGGAAGAGAGTCACTGAGCAATTAGGTAAAGATAAGACAAGAGATCAGTCTCAGTGGTTCAGTGACAGCCTACAGACCATGGTCTGTATTCACAAAGAGTCTCAGAGTGCTGATCTAGGACCAGGTCCCACCTCTCCAAATAAATACATATATTAGGATCTAAAAGCAAATTAAAAATGATTTCAGATCAGATACTCTGAGACACTTAGTGAATATGGGCCCAGGAGAGTGTTTAAACCCAGCTGCTTTGTGCTTTCAGCTCTCCCTTCAGCTGAGTGGCTCCAGACTCCAGAAGACTCCTGTACTGTGTCCCTCTCGAGCGGAGCTGACCCCAGTCATCTTTATCCCATTACTGAGAACTGACGTGAGACAGACTGAGACACAATGTGGGACAGCAAAGAGACAGATGATACTTTTCACAAGTTCTCACACAGAGAAAAAGTGGCAGAAAACTACCCACAGAATTACATCAAAACAATGAGGCAAGACAAAAACAACATTTGCAAAATCCCTTTGCGGATGGAGAGATGAGAAATGTGGGAATAGGAGAAAATAAGTAGAAGATGTGAAAGAAGGGATTTATGAAGTTCATATGATCCAGCTTCAACAGATAAAAGAGAGAAGTGTGTGTGTCATCATTGTACTCTACAACTGTATTTACAAAGCAGTTGTCCACTGGATCAATTAGTCATGGATCCTCTATCTGCTTTATAGCCAACACCCAGAACACATCCTCTAACACACAACTCTCTCTCTCTTATCTCTTCCCTCTCTCAAAGCCTCCTTCTTTCTCTCTCTCTCGTTCTCCCTCTTTCTCTCACCTCCTTCCTCTTACTGCTTCAGTCTTTTCCTCTCTCCTTCAACACAACACTCTACTCCAGCTCTCCATCATTATTCTCTCTCCTTCAACACAACACTACTCCAGCTCTCCATCATTATTCTCTCTCCTTCAACACAACACTCTACTCCAGCTCTCCATCATTATTCTCTCTCCTTCAACACAACACTCTACTCCAGCTCTCCATCATTATTCTCTCTCCTTCATTTGCCTGCCTGCCTGCCTGCCGTGTTTATTCAATCGTAACCTCTGACCTTGACTCTAACCCCACACCATGTTCTCTACATCCATTTATTCCCACGCAGATTCTCTTCCACTGCTGTACCAGCAGCCCTGTAGAGGAGGACCGAGGAGGACACATGAATATGGATCAGATTCTCTTCCACTGCTGTACCAGCAGCCCTGCAGAGGAGGACCGAGGAGGACACATGAATATGGATCAGATTCTCTTCCACTGCTGTACCAGCAGCCCTGCAGAGGAGGACCGAGGAGGACACATGAATATGGATCAGATTCTCTTCCACTGCTGTACCAGCAGCCCTGCAGAGGAGGACCGAGGAGGACACATGAATATGGATCAGATTCTCTTCCACTGCTGTACCAGCAGCCCTGCAGAGGAGGACCGAGGAGGACACATGAATATGGATCAGATTCTCTTCCACTGCTGTACCAGCAGCCCTGCAGAGGAGGACTGAGGAGGACACATGAATATGGATCAGATTCTCTTCCACTGCTGTACCAGCAGCCCTGCAGAGGAGGACCGAGGAGGACACATGAATATGGATCAGATTCCCATCTTAAGCTCCATCATTTCCTACGGAGGTACCATGCAGTGATATGGTACCATGCAGCGATATGGTACCATGCAGTGATATGGTACCATGCAGTGATATGGTACCATGCAGTGCTATGGTACCATGCAGTGATATGGTACCATGCAGTGATATGGTACCATGCAGTGATATGGTACCATGCAGTGATATGGTACCATGCAGTGATATGGTACCATGCAGTGATATGGTACCATGCAGTGATATGGTGTCATGCAGTGATATGGTGTCATGCAGTGATATGGTGTCATGCAGTGATATGGTGTCATGCAGTGATATGGTGTCATGCAGTGATATGGTCATGCAGTGATATGGTGTCATGCAGTGATATGGTGTCATGCAGTGATATGGTACCATGCAGTGATATGGTACCATGCAGTGATATGGTGTCATGCAGTGATATGGTGTCATGCAGTGATATGGTGTCATGCAGTGATATGGTACCATGCAGTGAGAACTAGGGATGGGACTTGGAAATGATTTCACTATTCATATAATATCTGGATTGTTGAAATACATGAGTGTTGACTTGCTTGCAAGACTCAGGAGAGGCGGTCCACTGTGCTCGTTGTTTCAGCAGACATATGGGGGAGGGGTGCTAGAGGAGCAGGGGCTGGTGTGTCTGACAGAGAGAGATCATCCTATCTGGTCGTGTGTTTCTTGACTGCATCAAATCGATATAAAGAAACTAGCTAAGTACACAAGCCAGTTAGCTAGCTAGCAAGGCTAATTGATGTTTTCTGCTGCTCTCCCCGCGTCCTTGTCTACAACAACTCCATTCCTATTAAACAACAGCCTACCTGTTGGTTGGTCATTGTAGCCTACTCCTTCAGCCAACTCCATTCCTATTAAACAACAGCCTACCTGTTGGTTGGTCATTGTAGCCTACTCCTTCTCATTTAGCCAACTCCATTCCTATTAAACAACAGCCTACCTGTTGGTTGGTCATTGTAGCCTACTCCTTCTCATTTAGCCAACTCCATTCCTATTAAACAACAGCCTACCTGTTGGTTGGTCATTGTAGCCTACTTCCTTCTCATTTAGCCAACTCCATTCCTATTAAACAACAGCCTACCTGTTGGTTGGTCATTGTAGCCTACTCCTTCTCATTTAGCCAACTCCATTCCTATTAAACAACAGCCTACCTGTTGGTTGGTCATTGTAGCCTACTCCTTCTCATTTAGCCAACTCCATTCCTATTAAACAACAGCCTACCTGTTGGTTGGTCATTGTAGCCTACTCCTTCTCATTTAGCCAACTCCATTCCTATTAAACAACAGCCTACCTGTTGGTTGGTCATTGTAGCCTACTCCTTCTCATTTAGCAAACTCCATTCCTATTAAACAACAGCCTACCTGTTGGTTGGTCATTGTAGCCTACGCCTTCTCATTTAGCCAACTCCATTCCTATTTAGCCAACTTCATTCTGT